>NW_026873237.1:0-14461 GCF_032173495.1 Musca vetustissima | reverse complement strand
CGTCATCATCTGCTGCAACACCACCACCACCATGAGCCACATAATCGTTATTGCTTTTCTCTCTCACCCAAATATTCCCAGTAAGAGGCATAAGAGGCATAAACAGCAAATGATATAAAATACAGGATATAAATAACTGTTGTATGGAAATGTCAGAGGAAATTTCATCATCTCCTAAATGAAATAGATAGCTGAGGAGATAGATAGACAAGAGTAAAAAAAAAACAAATACACGCACATAGAACAACATTCGCAAGAGCATTTGTTGTGTTTTTTTTTTACAAATGCGAAAAAATGTCATATGTCAGAGACATACATACCGCCACACACACACACATGGATGTATTTCAACTGGACACCGAGACATAGAACACATGGAACATATGGATATGTATGACAGCGAAACACCCACATTTCTATGACATTTAAAGAAGAACAGACATAAATGCAGACAATACGACACATCGACAGACAGTGAGACATACATATAAACATTCATGTACAAAATAAACTCGCAGATGTTTAGCATACACACATACACATTGACAAATGTCTTGGGGCACAAGTATTCTAATGCTACCACTACTAATGCAGATTACCAACCAAACAGCGTCAATAAGTCAACAATCGTTTTCAATGTGTATTTATTTGCTGGTGGGTAAAATGGTATGCACAGTGGGTAAAGTAAAATAGAGCAGATATGATGGAATAATACTTGTATACAAAATTTGAAGAAATTTCGAAAATTCTGTTCCATGGGATCTCCATAATTTTATATGGACCTATGCTGTAATATTTCCCCCCTAAACACTGTTCGAAAATAAAACATCCAAAGGAAAGCGAAAATATCACAAACAGATGACAACAAATTCGCACACAAACACTCTTACTTACATACCCAGCAAGAGGAAGGAAATGCTAAATGCTCTACGTTAGACATGTGATATGACTACTGCATCGAAACAAAGCAGCGACCATAAAAAGAAATAAATCAAAAAATGTGAAGAGCAAAGGGTATCATCTGGATTTAAATTAACATAAATTTCAACAGCAACAACAAATATGATAACAACAAAATGGCAAAACTCAACAACGTCAGAAATAGCAGGCAGCAACAGTATTGCAACAACAATAGTCTCCTAGTACAAAAGAAAGAAATTAATAAGAAATTGAGAAAAATAACCAAGAGGCTTTTGTTTTTTTGTCAAGAACACGAAGAAATTGGAAACTGGAATGCTTTGATGGTTTTTAGATTAAAAATTTTTTTTGTTTGTTCAAACAGAAAATTTGATAGGACTAAGATATCAATATGGTTTCTTGGAAAAACAATAAGAAAATAATTACAGTGAAGGTATTGGTAGCAACAAAGGTTAAGCGTAGATTATTCAACAAGGCTTGGGATATTTCAAGAAATTTTTTTTTCAAAGGACCAACACCCCCCATTCTCAGGGTCAAAAGTTTTTGTTGATATAATTCGAATCTACACTGATTAATGAATGTCTTTACAAAATTTCAAGTAAAAATCTCAAGAACTCTTGAAGATATAGCCGATTTATTGTGTCAGCATCAAGGGACGGCTGAAGGGCTTCTCAAACTTTAAACGCGTTTTTCTCTAAACATTTTTTTGCGAATGACGGGCACGATAACTCAAAAATAATAATCCAATCGGTTCCAAATTTTGCAACGTTTCTCTGGGAGTGAATAGCTCTCGTATGAACTAGGATAAGGCCAATCGGTGAAGATCTTCCTTATTTTTTAACTTGGTTTTTGCTAAAAAATCGGCGATTTTCCAAAAATATTTTTTCAAAGGTCCACCATTTTGTTAATTTTAGAGCGAATTCAATAATCCTAGTTCATACGAGAGCCAGACATGTACTCTTTCTAACACCGTTGGAATTTTCCGATTCCGATGTTCCAGTGAGGAGTTATCATGCCCGCCATCAAAAATAAGGACTTTTCTTTAATTACAAAAAACAACAACAAAACAATAACACAAATGTTTTGTAAATTATTTTTCTCCCCTTTAAATCTTCAATTATATATGTGCAAAGTTACAAACCTTAACAAGCTTTAGTATTGATTTACCAGCCCATTGAAAATCTTGAAAAATTAAAATCGAGAATGGGGGGGGTTCCCTTAAAGGATATTTTTTTAAGGACCTACAAGTCGTGGAATATTTTTTCAAAGGACCAACAAGGCGTGGATTAATTAAGGAACATTTTTTCAAAGGACAAAAAGGCGGGGATTATTTAAAGAACCAAAAGGCGTGGATTATTAAAAGACTATTTTTTTCATGGACCCACAACTCGTGGATTATTTATAAGATATTTTTTCAAAGGACCTGCAAGGCTTGGATTATTTAAAGAATATTTTTTTCAAAGGACCAACAAGGCGTGGATTATTTATAGAATTTTTATTTAAAGGACCAAAAAGGCGTGGATTATTTATAGAATTTTTATTCAAAGGACCAAAAAGGCGTGGATTAGTTAAAGAATATTTTTTCAGAGGACCAACAAGGCGTAGATTATTTAAAGAAATTTTTTTCAAAGGACCAACAAAGCGTGGATTATTTAAGGGATATTTTTTCAAAGGACCAACAAGGCGTGGATTATTAAAACAATATTTTTTCAAAGGATCAACAAGGCGTGGATTATTAAAAGAATATTTTTTCATGGACCTACAAGTCGTGGATTATTTAAAGAATGTTTTTTCAAGAGGCCAACAAGGCGTGGATTATATAAAGAATATTTTTTCATGGACCTACAAGTCGTGGATTACTTAAAGGATATTTTTTTCAAAGGACCATCAAGGCGTGGATTATTTAAAGGATATTTTTTCAAAGAGCCAACAAGGCGTGGATTATATGAAGAATATTATTCAAAGAACCCACAAGGCGTGGATTATTTAAAGAATATTTTTTCAAAGCACCAACACGGCGTGGATTATTTAAAGAATATTATTTCAAAGGACTAAAAAGGCGTGGATTATTTAAACAATATTTTTGCAATGGACCAATAAGGTGTGGATTATTTAAGGAATATTTTTGCAATAGACCACCAAGGCGTGGAGTTTTTAAAGAATATTTTTTTCAAAGGGCCAACAAGGCTTGGGATATTTGAAGAATTTTTTTTTCAAAGGACCAACAAGGCGTGGATTATTTAAGGAATAATTTTTTTATGAGCCAACAAGGCGTGGATTATTTAAGGAATAATTTTTTTATGAGCCAACAAGGCGTGGATTATTTAAGGAATAATTTTTTTATGAGCCAACAAGGCGTGGATTATTTCAGGAATATTTTTTTCAAAGAACCAAAAAGGCGTGGATTATTTAAAGAATATTTTTTTCAAAGGATTAACAAGGCGTGGATTATTTAAGGGATATTTTTTTTTATTTAAAGGACCAAAAAGGCGTGGATTAATTATATAAAATTTTTATTCAAAGGACCAAAAAGGCGTGGATTAGTTAAAGAATATTTTTTCAGAGGACCAACAAGGCGTAGTTTATTTAAAGAAATTTTTTTCAAAGCACCAACAAAGCGTGGATTATTTAAGGGATATTTTTTCAAAGGACCAACAAGGCGTGGATTATTAAAACAATATTTTTTCAAAGGATCAACAAGGCGTGGATTATTAAAAGAATATTTTTTCATGGACCTACAAGTCGTGGATTATTTAAAGAATGTTTTTTCAAGAGGCCAACAAGGCGTGGATTATATAAAGAATATTTTTTCATGGACCTACAAGTCGTGGATTACTTAAAGGATATTTTTTTCAAAGGACCATCAAGGCGTGGATTATTTAAAGGATATTTTTTCAAAGGGCCATCAAGGCGTGGATTATATGAAGAATATTATTCAAAGAACCCACAAGGCGTGGATTATTTAAAGAATATTTTTTCAAAGCACCAGAAAATTAGGCGTGGATTTTTAAAGAATATTATTTCAAAGGACTAAAAAGGCGTGGATTATTTAAACAATATTTTTGCAATGGACAAATAAGGTGTGGATTATTTAAGGAATATTTTTGCAATAGACCACCAAGGCGTGGAGTTTTTAAAGAATATTTTTTTCAAAGGACCAATAAGGTGTGGATTATTTAAGGAATATTTTTTTCAAAGGATCAATAAGGTGTGGATTATTTAAGGAATATTTTTGCAATAGACCACCAAGGCGTGGAGTTTTTAAAGAATATTTTTTTCAAAGGACCAACAAGGCTTGGGATATTTGAAGATTTTTTTTTCAAAGGACCAACAAGGCGTGGATTATTTAAGGAATAATCTTTTTATGGGCCAACAAGGCGTGGATTATTTAAGGAATAATCTTTTTATGGGCCAACAAGGCGTGGATTATTTCAGGAATATTTTTTCAAAGAACCAAAAAGGCGTGGATTATTAAAACAATATTTTTTTAAAGGACCAACAAGGCGTGGATTATTAAAACAATATTTTTTCAAAGGACCAACAAGGCGTGGATTATTTAAGGAATAATTTTTTTATGAGCCAACAAGGCGTGGATTATTTCAGGAATATTTTTTTCAAAGAACCAAAAAGGCGTGGATTATTTAAAGAATATTTTTTTCAAAGAACCAAAAAGGCGTGGATTATTTAAAGAATATTTTTTTCAAAGGATTAACAAGGCGTGGATTATTTAAGGGATATTTTTCAAAGGACCAACAAGGCGTGGATTATTTGAAGAATATTTTTTCAAAGGACCAACAAGGCGTGGATTTTTTAAAGGATATTTTTTCAAAGACCATCAGACCTAAAGGCGTGGATTTTTAAAGAATATTTTTTCAAAGGAGCAACAAGGCGTGGATTATTTAAAGACTATTTTTTTTCAAAGAACCAAAAAGGCGTTTATTATTTAAAGAATATTTTTTCAAAGGACCTACAAGTCGTGGAGTATTTAAAGAATATTTTTCAAGGACCAAAAAGGTGCACATAATTTATAGAATATTTTTCAAGGACCAAAAAGGTGTACATAATTTAAAGAATATTTTTCAAAGGACCAACAGGCGTGGATTATTTACTTAGCGGGCTTGTGACAGAACTTTCGTTCCATAAGCCGAGCTTGGAAAAGATTTCCAGGCGCGTCGGTCTGTTGCGCAGTTTTTCCAATTTGAAAGACCATTTTCGGCAATGTTGTCTTCGTCTTGATCTTTCCAACGTATCCTTAGCCTCCCTCTTCTGCGTGAACCATCAGCTGGTTCGCTTGTATATGCCTTTTGGGCTGGGGCATCTTCATCCATTCTCACAACAAGACCTAGCCAACGTAGTCGCTGCAGCTCAATACGTCTAACAATGTCGATGTCCGAGAATAGCTGGTACAACTTATGGTTTATTCGACGACGACGATATTCACCGTCAACGCAGATCGGCCCATAGATCTTTCGGAGAATTTTTCTCTCAAACACTCCAAGAGCTGTCTCATCTGCTTGCGTAAGTACCCATGCTTCAGATCCATAGTAGCATCGGTTGCTTCGTCTTCTCGCCGTTTACTGCCAGACCCACTTTGACAGACTCCTTCTCAATGTGTTCAAAGGTGGCTGTTGCCGCTCTCAATGTTCGACCCATTATGTCGATGTCATCGGCATAGGCGAGTAACATGTGCTGTTTAGTGTACAGGGTGTCATTTCTGTTCACTTTTGCCTCTCGTATGACCTTTTCCAGCAGGATGTTAAAAAGATCACACGACAAACTATCACCTTGTCTGAATCCTCGTTCGGTATTAATGGGCTCCGAGAGGTCCTTTCCGACTTTAACGGCTAATCTTGTGCCTCTTAAAGTTATCCTGCATAGCCGAATTAATTCTGCAGGAATGCCAAACGCGGACATGGCTTTATACACCTCTGAACAGATAGGGCTGTCAAATGCGTATTTATAGTCGACGAATAGGTGGTATGTGTAGATGCATTTTCGCGGGTTTTTTCCAGGATTTGGCGCAGAGTGAAAATCTGCCCAATGATGGATTTGTCAGGTCTGAAGCCACATTGGTATGATCCAATGATGTCATTGACCATTGGCTTCAATCGTTCACACAGTACGCTGGATAGAAGTTATTATTGGATTATTTAAAAGACATGTTTTCAAAGTACAAATAAGATGGGAAAATTTAAAGAAAAAATTTCCAAAGAACCAGTAATATGTGGGAAATGTAAAGAATATATTTTCAAGGACAAACAAGGCATGTGTCATTAAAATATTTTTTTTAGTATTTCAAGAAGCATTTGCCATTTATTCCATAGCCATAAATGCAACAGGAAACCTATTTTAAAATACTTAAAAGAAAATTTATAGACTACATATACGTATATGTGATGTCCTTTTTTGCCATATATTTCTTTAAGCTACCGCATAAACATAAAATAAACAGAACATAATAAGAAATCAACCGCACAACATAAATGTCAATAGCATCTATCTCGAACACAAACACCCACATCATGTGTTTATGTGCATTGCGGTGGCAGAGCAAAAAAGGGGGTATAAATAATACTATAAAAATATTTATAGATTCTAATAAAAATATTGTCATTTGTTTTTCTATCAATGATTTCCTTTTTTATTAGGAGGAGTATTTGTGTGTTTTAATTATGTTTTATGGGTGGATGGGCGCTTCACACAAAGCACCCACATTCGTACACATATATGATACCAGTAACTACACCATTTGAAACATAACACTCAAAAAAATGGCATTAATAATAATTTTCCACGGGAAAGGATGAAGAATGATTGCTCGGAAGGGTTGTACCAGCCAACCAAATAATCATTACGACGACATCAAATAGGCTATTTGTCATTTATGACCGAAAACAAAAATATTTATGTTTTTTTTTCGATATTAATCCCTGTGGCAATGGTGAGTTCGATGTCGACGGAGAGGAAGAAGAATTATAGGCAAAAATGGTTGTAAAATGAAAATAATCAGCAAACCAAAAATTAACAACAACATGACGACAGACATCTGTATGCAGCAAGAATAACATCAATTTGGCGGTTTTCCGCCAAAGGATATGTTTGGTAATGATTAAACATGAATTGTTGATTTAGGAAATTTTTACATTCGAGGTATTAATTAAAAACAAATATATTAGGGTGTCGCGGAAATAATGTTTCAATATTTCTAGCAAATTTATTAAATGACAAATAGAGAATTATTATTAACTAGCACATTGTGGCGTATGATATACATACATTTGAAGACAACTGAGATTGATCATACGCAAGCATGGATTTTAAAGTATTTTTATACCCTTCACCTCACTGTGGTACAGGGTATTATGTCTTTGTGCATATGTATGTAACAGGCAAAAGGAAACGAGGTAGATACATGTTTGCTCTTGAGAATATGCACAGAATCACTTTATGAGTCGATTTATGCATGTCCTTCCGTCTTTATGTCTGTCTGTCTGTCCATGTTAAATTGTAAACAAAGTACTGGTCGCATTTATGATTCGAATTGGATGAAATTTGGCACAGCTCATTTATTTGGCCCAAGGATGAACCCTATTGAAACTGGGAAAAATCGGTTCAGATTTCGATATAGCTCCCATATATATTTTCGTCCGATTTAAGAGAAATGGTGCACCAAAGTCCTTATATATCATTCGATTTGCACGTAACTTGGCACATCGTACTGAAATTAGCCTAGACTGATGTGTGCAAAGTTTCGTAAAAAGCGGTTCAGATTTAGATATAGCTCCCATATATATTTTCGTCCGATTTAAGGTAAATGGTGCACCAAAGTCCCTAAATATCTTTCGACTTGCACGAAATTTGGCACAGCGTAGTGAATTCAGCCTAGAATGAATTGTGCTAAGTTTCCCGAAAATCGGTTCAGATTTAGATATAGCTCCCATATATGTTTTCGTCCGATTTAAGGTAAATGGTGAACCAAAGACCCTATATATCTTTCAATTTACATGAAATTTGGCATAGTGTACTGAAATACGTCTAGAATAATGTATGTTAAATTTCGTGAAAATCGGTTCAGATTCAGATATAGCTCCCATATATATTTTCGTCCGATTTAAGGTAAATGGTGCACCAAAGACCCTATATATATTTCGATTTGCACGAAATTTTGCACAGCGTACTGAATTTTGCCTAGAATGATGTGTGCTAAGTTTCGTGAAAATCGGTTCAGATTTAGATATAGCTCCCATATATATTTTCGTCCGATTTAAGGTAAATGGTGCACCAAAGTCCCTATTTATCTTTCAATTTGCACGACATTTGGCACAGTGTACTGAATTATGCCTAGAATGATATGTGCTAAGTTTTTGGAGGGTTTTATCCAAATTTTTTCGCCCGACTTAGCTGTAATTTAGTACTTTGAGTTCTTAAGGATAGTAAATCTTTCCACAAATAAATATAAATATAGGTCCATTTTTTGGGTAGCCCCCATATAAAGGTACCCCCAATGTTCGGTATTTTGGGGTTGTTGAGCGCGTTTTTCAACCGAATTCGCTGAAAATTTGAACTTTGAGCTCTTATTGGGTAGCAAATCTTTCCACTAAAAATTATAAATATAGGTCAATTTTTTTCTGGTAGTCCCCATATAAGGGTACCCCCAATTTTCGATATTTTGAGGTTCTTGAGTTCGTTTTTCAACCGAATTCGCTGTAATTTGGTACTTTGTAGTCGTATATGGTAACAAATTTCCCTACCAAAAATGATTAATATTCACCCATTTTAAAGGTAGTCCCCACATAACCCCCTTTTTATACCCTTCACCATAGTATGGAGGGTATATTAGTTTTATTTTTCCGTTTGTAACGCATCGAGATAATCATTTCCGACCCTATAAAGTATATATATTCTTGATCAGCGTAAAATTCTATGACGATCTAAGCATTTCCGTCTGTCCGTCTGTCTGTTGTAATCACTCTAGCGTCTAAACGAATTGAGATAGAATGCCAAAATTTTGCAAACATGTCAAGTTCGATGATGGGCTATATCGGTCCACGTTTAGGCATAGCTCCCATATAAGGGTACCCCCAAATTTTCAGTATTTCGGGGTTCTTGAGCGCGTTTTTCAACCAAATTCGCTGAAATTTGGTAAAATGGGTTATTTTTGAATATCACATTTCTCCACTAAAAATTATAAATATAGGTCCACTTTTTCTGGTAGCCCCCATAGGACGGTACCTCTAAATTTTCAGTTTTTGGGGGGTTTTGACCGGATTTTTTTGCACCGAATTGACTGCAATTTAATAATTTGAGTTCTTATTTGGTAGAAAATCTCTCCACCAGAATTATAAATATATGTCAATTTTTTCGGATAGACCCCATATAAGGGTACACCCCATTTTCCAGTATTTTGGTGTTCTTGAGCGCGTCTTTCAGCCGAATTCTCTACTAAAAATTATAAATATCGGTCCTCTTTTTTTCGTACCCCCATATAAAGGTACCTCTGAATTTTTCAGTTTTTGGGGGGTTTTATACAAATGTTTCGCCCGACTTAGCTGTAATTTAGTAATTTGTGTTCTTAAGGATAGCAAATCTCTCCACAAATAAATATAAATATAGGTCCATTTTTCGGGTAGCCCCCATATAAAGGTACCTCTCAGTTTTCAGTTTTTGGCTTTCTTGAGCGCGTTTTTCAACTGAATTCGCTGAAATTTGGAGCTTTGTGCTCTTAATGGATAGCAAATCTTTCCAATAAAAATTATAAATATAGGTCAATTTTTTTTCATATAAGAGTACCCCCAATTTTCGATATTTTGAGGTTCTTGAGCGCGTTTTTCAACCGAATTCGCTGTAATTTGGTATTTTGTAGTTGTATATGGTAACAAATCTCCCCACCAAATTTTATTAATATTCACTCATTTTTAGGGGTAGTCCCCACATAACCCCCTTTTTTATATTAAAATAGATATCTGATTTTTCCGTGTGTTGGGGTTGTGTCCCCATTCTATTCTGCCTTAATATGGGGGGTAGTGTCGTTACTGGGAATAGTCAGTTTTTACCCTACAAAGACGATTTATACATCTGTTGTAACCATTCCGCATTCTAAAGTCATAGTGATAAAAAAACTCAAACCTGAAAATAATGAAATATATCGGCAGACCTTTAGGCATCTCCTCCATATAGTGATACCTCCTGCAGAAAAGAATTGAGATAAAAAATTAAAATATTTGGTTCAAAATTGGCATATACCGGTCATTAATTAGGCATAGCTCTCATATAATGATATCCCCAAATATTCACTACTTCCTACACTATGTAATCAATATTGACCCCCATTAGGCATACATAGCCTCATATATAACTTTATAATCTATATTACAGTAGTTTGAGGAGTTTATACTCTTTATAAATTTGCTGAAATATTTATTTGGCGTACATAATGGTTTACATAAATCGATTTGTAGAATTATCGGTAAATGTCCACTTTTTGGTATGTTCCCTATATTTTCATTGCAAGTATCTGTCAGTATACCTATGGTGGAGGGTATCCAAAGTTTGGACCGGCCGAACTTAACACTTTTTTCACTTTTTTAACGTGGACTATTTAAATAATTGGTTTTTCTAAGCGTGGATTATTTAAATTAATTTTGGTTATGCCTTGTCGGGCAGGTCGAGGAAAATATTTTGTAAATATTTCTTCAATGACAATTATATTTTAAGTCTATATATCGACGCCTCCGAACCATAGTATGCTAAGTCGACTTAGCATGTTTTAAAGTTCTTTACGTTTTTAGATACTACGGTCCTTAATTTACATTCACTGAAATTTTGGTAATCATCGGCCAATCCAAACCAAAGTTAGAAGCAAAAATTTACTTAGCATGGCACGTACGATTAAAGAAATTTCCATACTTTGAAAGCTTCTACTGAAAAACTCACTTTTCAGACTTAGCATACTATGGTTCGGAGGCGTCGATATTATTTAAAGAAATTTTTGCTAGGTCGAGGATTATTGAAATAATATTTTTTAAGTCTTATACCAGCAGGGCATGCATAATTTGAATAAGAATGCATAATTTTTAAAGAATTTTTTTGTAGGCCCAACATGGTGTGCATTTTTATAAAAGCGTTTTCTCTAAGCCCAACAGAATGTAGTTCTTTTAAATAATTGTTTTTCTATGCCCAAAAAGTAGTGGGTTTTTTAAATTACATTTCTTAGGGACTCTTAGACTAATAAGCCTGGACTTTTATACAATGTTTTCACAAGGACTCTTGGATCTTAGATTTTTTTATAGAATATTACTTTTAAGAAAAGAAGTCCTATTATTCATTGTCTATTATTTCCACCATCACCTCACCTTTCCCAAATAGCCCACAAATACATAAATGAATAGAATTTCATTTTACTTCGTCACTTTAATTTTATGCAAGTCTTTAAAACATTACACTGTGCTACAAAATAACAAAAAAATTTTTTTAGGGGTTCTATTGTACCAATTCAGTTTAGTTGGAGTCCCTGGATCACGAAAATACCTTTGGTTTTTCTGGGTCACTTCGAAAATTAAATTTATAACGGTAAATATGGAGAAAAACGTAGTTTCATGGATTTTCCATTTGAAAATTGAATAACTTATTTACTTTATAACGGATTTATACTATTCTTTTTTTCTTTCGAAGAGTACAATTTTTCCTTTCAAACAAGATATATATTTGGTAAATCGGTTGAGGATTGGCTGAGTTACAGCGGTTGAAATGTGAAAAAATACGCATAAAGTGACAAAATTTATTTTTCTTCGGACTGTACGATGAAATTATGATATCAAGCCATATAACTTTTATTATATTACGGGGAAGAAAATTAAATTATCTTTCGAAAATGTTAAAAATCAAAAAAATCGGTTAAAAAATGAATGACTTATACACATTTTTGTATTGATTCTATGCATATTCTCTAAAGGAAATATGGGTCTGTATCGTTTCCTGTTACAAACCGTTATGTTTGCAACAGGCAAAGGGAAACGAGATAGACCCATATTTCCTTTATAGAATATGCATAGAATCAATACAAAAATGTGTATAAGTCATACATTTTTTAACCGATTTTTTTGATTTTTATCATTTTCGAAAACTAGTTTAATTTTCTTCCCCGTAATATAATAAAACTTATATGGCTTGATATCATAATTTCATCGTACAGTCCGAAGAAAAATAAATTTTGTCACTTTATGCGTATTTTTTCACATTTCAACCGCTGTAACTCAGCCAATCCTCAACCGATTTACCAAATATATATCTTGTTTGAAAGGAAAAATTGTACTCTTCGAAAGAAAAAAAGAATAGTATAAATCCGTTATAAAGTAAATAAGTTATTTAAGTTTCAAATGGAAAATCCATGAAACCGCGTTTTTCTCTATATTTACCGTTATAAAATTAATTTTCGAAGTGACCCAGAAAAACCAAAGGTATTTTCGTGATCCAGGGACTCCAACTAAACTGAATTGGTACATTAGAACCCCTGAAAAATTTTCGTGTCGCACAGTGTTATCATAAAGTGACATCACAGACACACACAACTGGCCTTGCTGGTCATTTTTCACACGCTTCCATGTCGGGTTACTGACTACTCCAACACACCCCCTCCCAACACGGACACAGTGCCAGTAAACTCTCAAACAAGTAGCTAAACGGTGAAAGTAAAGAAACAAAATGAAAGATGATGATCATTTTTTAACTGTCATTTTATGCAAATGAAGAAGCATTTAATAAATTATGGCTGCACCCTGTCGTTGTTTGTTCTCATTATTATTATCCTTGGCGACGACGACGTTTAAACTTGCCTGGCGATGTCCACTCCAGTGGGAAGACACAAAAACTTCGTTGGTTGTTTGTTTCTTTGTTTGTTTATGCTGTGTGACCTGGGAAGATATGTAATTTATTGGGCCTGCGTTGAAGTTAAAGTTTAATAACAATAAAACATTTTTAATAAATTTTACGTTGTTGTTTTTGTTACTGCTGTTTTTTATTGTTTGTGATTGAAAAAAAAAATTATGATTGACAGACGAAAGTCAATTTTCCTTTTGACAGGTGAAATGAAATTAAGAAAAGGAATTTATTAAGGATATATTATATAAGGGACATTTTCATGATGAGCGGATATTACTGCAAAATAGCATTGATTTTTATAGACAATACCATATAATATCGATTTTTTGAGGACAGAAACGGCAAAATGAAATTATAGTTGAGGATATAGACTATGATGTGGTTTTTATCATAATAATTAAATGATCTAGCGTCGTTAAATTCAAATTTCAAAGTGTTTAATTGCGCCAAAATTGTGTCTCTATCGATTACTGATTGATAGTTTAACAGCTGTAAGCTGTCAAACACAATATATGTTTCAGTCAATGCATAACTAGGCTTCAACACTTGTTTTCTTTGCATTGCCAAATTTTCTCTAAATTTGTATTTGTCTCAATTAAGTGAATGAAAAGTTGATTACTTTATTATTAGAGGTATGTATTAACAAAAAAAACTGTTTGTGACCTTTGCTTAAGTGTTGTAGAAAAAATATAGTTCAAGAGTACTATACCACTCGTCTGCTTAAAAAATCTAAAATAAGACTTCCGTAGACCGGAACTTCTGATATTCGTGTATATTCGCGCTAGAATAGTTTTTTTTAAATTACTATGTCGTTTTGTGATTGTAAAATGTCCTAAAGATCTGTAGCCACCTGCAACTTTACATGATATTGCATTTTTTAGGAAAAATGCCGATGCTCAGACGAGAAGTTTATTTACTATGGCGCAACGAGGCTGTGCCTACTAAAAAAATTGTGTCATTGAAACTCATATATTTAATAATATTATTAATATCAAAATGTACGATGCTAATAAAGATCTTCTAATAAACAAAAAACAAAAAAATAGAAATTTTGTAGCAAAATTGGCTGAGAAATGGAAAATCGACCATAGAAGCAGCCAAAAATTTGAAGAAAAAACAAGGAGTGGGTAGATGGACAACTTTTATTAGTTAATCCACTGACTTATCGTTGAACACCCGATAAGAAGTTTGACGAATGCTCCAACAAAACGAAACTAAAATGTTATCCAAATGGAGTCCAATTTACGAACTATTCAGCTCAAGTGCCTTTTAAGATATGGAGATCATATTGTTACGCGCCTCGAAAAAGCTCATTCTTCTATCAGAATTTAATGTTGCCGAACGGAGTGAGCAGAATCTCGTTTCTTATGGGCTTAAAATCGATATTGAATCTTTTAGGCAATATGCTTTACAGACCGCAGAACTTTTTTCATACTGTATCCTTGGATATATATGCCGTATACCATACATAAAATCTTAATACATGGAGCCGATATGATTAAAGTATCACCACTTCCAATAGGAAAAATGTCGGAAGAAGCGTTAGAAGCCCGGCGAAAATTACCGCTATATCCGTGAGCACCATACGCGAAAGACATCCCGATTAAATACAATGGAAAACTTAATGCATGCGCTTTTGTGTTCATCAGATCCCTTGATTTCAAAT
>NW_026873236.1:0-14515 GCF_032173495.1 Musca vetustissima | reverse complement strand
GCAACCCTAAGTAGTAAAATTAAGTATCTCAGCCAAAGGCAACATCTAAAGGAGTTGTGTTGTAATGGGATTAAATATTTTTCTTTTCAAAATTTCATATTTCAATTTAAGCTGATTAGTAACCAATCGGTAGTACATCTACATACATACACATATTTTGGCTTTTGCTTATATTTCCTAGTAACCCTTCATTCTCACTTTCCCTCCTCACTCTCATCATTCCTTTTTTGTCGGGTGTCAAATTATGAAAAGGTCTTTTGAACGGAGACTGAAAATATTCCTTTAATGAGAATGAAACCATATGCCCATAAAATTTCAGATTTTTGTAATGTGACACGTTTCAGGGTGCTGGACACGGTCATGGCCACGTGTTGCCATTTAGTGATTTCAATTTACTAATTATTCAATTATAAATACATTATTAAATTATTTTTATACACTTCACCACACTGTGGTACAGGGTATTATGTCTTTGTGCATATGTTTGTAACAGGGAAAAATAATCGAGATAGACCCATGGTTCCTTTTGAGAATATGCATAGAATCACTTTCTGAGTCGATTTATGCATGTCCGTCCGTCCGTCTGTCCGTCTGTAGATGTTAAATTGTAAACAAAGTACAGGTCGCATTTATGATCCGAATTGGATGAAATTTAGCACAGCTCATTTGTTTGGCCCAAGGACGAACCCTATTGAAATTGGGAAAAATCGGTTCAGATTTAGATATAGCTCCCATATATATATTTAACCGATTTAATGTAAACGGTCCCTATATATCTTTCGATTTGCACGAAAATTGGCACAGCGTAATGAATTAGGTCTAGAATGATGTGTGTAAAATTTCATAAAAATCGGTTCAGATTTAGATATAGCTCCCATATATATCTTCGTCCGATTTAAGGTAAATTGTGTACCAAAGCCCCTATATATCTTTCGATTTGCACGAAATTTGGTACAGCGTAATGAATTAGGTCTAGAATGCCTAGAATTATGTGTGCTAAGTTTCCTGAAAAACGGTTCAGATTTAGATATAGCTCCCATATATATTTTCTTCCGATTTAATGTAACTGGTGTACCAAAGTCCCTTAATATGTTTCGATTTGCACGAAATTTGGCACAGCGTAATGTACTAGGTCTAAAATGATGTGTGTAAAGTTTCTTAAAAATCAGTTCGGATTTAGATATAGCTCCCATATATATTTTCGTCCGATTTAAGGGAAATGGTGTACCAAAGCCCCTATATATCTTTTAATTTACACGAAATTTGGCACAGCGTAATGAATAGGGTCTAGAATGATGTGTGCAAAGTTTCGTGAAAATCGGTTCAGATTTAGATATAGCTCCCATATATATCTTCGTCCGATTTAAGGTAAATTGTGTACCAAAGCCCCTATATATCTTTCGATTTGCACGAAATTTGGCACAGCGTAATGAATTAGGTCTAGAATGATGTGTGCAAAGTTTCGTGAAAATCGGTGCTGATTTAGATATAGCTCCCATATACCTTCGTCCGATTTAAGGTAAATTGTGTACCAAAGTCCCTATATATCTTTCGATTTGCACGAAATTTGGCACAGCGTAATGAATAAGGTCTAGAATGATGTATGCCAAGTTTCGTAAAAATCGGCTCAGATTTAGATATAGCTCCTATATATAGCTGCGCCCGATTTTAGATAAATAGTCCACTAAAGTCCCTGGAAATCTTTTGGTATAGAGTACTGAATTAAGTCTAGAATGATGTGTGCAAAGTTTCGTGACAATCGGTTCTTATTTAGATATAGCTCCCATATATATTTTCATCCGATTTAAGGTAATTGGTGTACCAAAGACCCTATATATCTTTCGATTTGTACGAAATTGGGTATAGCGTACTGGCATTTGGGTCTATAATAATTTGTGCTAAGTTTCATGAAAATCGGTTCAGATTTAGATATAGCTTCCATATATATTTTTGCCCGATTGTAGGTAATTGGTGCACCAAAGTCCCTGGAAATCTTTTCATTTGCACGAATTTTGGCATAGCGTACTGAATTAAGTCTAGAATGATGTGTGCAAAGTTTCGTGAAAATCGGTTCAGATTTAGATATAGCTCCCATATATATTTTCGTCCGATTTTATGTAATTGGTGCACCAAAGTCCCTATATATCTTTCGATTTGCACGAATTTTGGTATAGGGTACGTAGGTCAGCTAAGTACTTCGCTTTGTTACCCGAGACATTTGGGTTTGAAAGGTTTTTTGTATAGAAGCAATAGCTTCTGGGGAGAATATCCCAACAAAAAACTAAGGGAACATATGAGGATCAGTGGCGTGATCCGAAACTATAGTCTTCCCTGCCTTACCCCTCGGCAATCAATGCCATACATTCCCCACTAATAGATAGTTGTTTTTTTAAAAACAAAATACAAATGGTATCCCAAATAAACCGCCAACACTACTGAAGTACTGAATTAAGTCTAAAATGATGTTGCTAAGCTGCGTGAAAAGATCCAAAGCAAGGCCGAATGACACAACGTACTGAAGTAATATAAATTAGTCTCTGGCAATTTTCCCTGAAATCGGTTCAGATATAGATATATAACAAAATCGCGTCGTCTGTTGGGATACATATGTAGAATATACCCAAAGTGGTGAAGGGTATCATATAGTCGGCCCAGCCCGACTTTACTACTTTCCTTACTGGTTTTGGTATAAAATGATTTAAAGAACTGTATCGAATGTCAACACGTGTAATATGAAGGATATTAAATGTTCAGAATTAAATGATTAGGAAATTTTAAGGAATGTAATTGCCTAAAATTAAAACACCAACAGTTTTGGCATTATACACATCTATTGCAGGTCGGTCGGTTACACTTCTGGCGAGTATATTTTCTACTTCAAGACCATGTCGCGAGAAATAATTTATTAATTTTATACATTCTAATACAGTTTTGGAATTAACCGACGCATATGTTAGGATTGCTCTAATAACGCTCTTATAAATCCAGTGTATCATCTTTGGATTATACCCCCAATTTAGAGCCTACGCCTCTTCTGCAGAAGGACCAGCATCATCTGTTGGCTTTGTCTACCCGTACCTGTATGTAGCCTTTCCATTTAAGTTTTCTTTCTATGATAACCCCCAGATATATAACTTTATTTGATATCGCTGTCACGTTGTTTTGAAAGATGGGTCCTTCATACTGTACTATTTTTGTCCTCCTAGTGAAGGGACATATCTCCGTCATGTTCGGATTTACATTAAGGCCCTTCGATCATGCCGCAGTTTCCGCCTTCCTACACAAAAAGTTTGGATTATTTCCCCTCTGTATAACAGACAGGTTTAAATCCCTCCTCGGTTATGGTCCTTAAGAGACTTTTGATAGCGATAACCGACAACAATGGCGATAAAAACCCTCCCTGCGGTGTCTCTAGTCCTATTGTCTAATATTTAAATATGTCTTGTAGGCTTCAGTTTATCCATCTATTACTCAGCAAAGGTGTTTTGAATGTGGTGTACCACTGTATTGTTGAGTATGTTGCTCTTAATAATAGTATCGACTGCCGTTCCATAGTTTTGAAAAAGAATGAAAAATTTCCTGGAGTTTCGTTTAGCGGTTCTCGTCATTTTGTTGTACTATTTCCTTTTAGCGTGGAAGTTGTGCCAGTATATTACAGATTTCTAGCGGCGATTATTATATAAATTATTGTTTAGGATGTCATAATTGGTCGCCGGAAGATTTTAAACCTAATTTAATTGTGTTCAGAGAAGAAGTACCTCGTGTGAGATACTCCATTCCTGAACCGCGTCTATTAAGTTTTCTGAACATATATTTATATCTATTACCTCCTTTTTAACAGTCCAATGTTCCTTTATTAACATTGGGCTGTTAAAAAGGTCTCTGGATTAAACCACATAAATTACCAAGTGTTTTACGCAAACACAGGTTCCCCGGGGAAGATAATTCTCAACCCAACCTTCCACGACAGGAGGAGGTTCAAACTATGAACCGAAATTTAAAGCCGACATAACCATATTGGAAAGCCGGAGAGCAGGCGTATGTATTGTTTTGGAATACCAAATGGAAAAACCGGACTGCCGCCATTTTACGCAAAGGCAGGCAGATTACCTAAAAAGTGCTTCCGGAAAACTGAACAATGAGATGTGTTAGATGCTGCTTACAATCTTTCATCTTCCTCAAAGAGGTGACACATCAGATCACTCAAGATGCAAGTTCAATAGGGACTATCAAATGCTACATTTTAATACGTCAACGTGCGTAGAAGTCCTAAGGAAACTAGTCTGCAACTCCCATAGATGCAAATTAAACTCAAGCTGGCAAGGAAAAAGGACATTCCTTCAATTCGATCTCCAAAACAAGACACAGCTAGTAAAAAAGTGTGAAGTATATGTGAAGTCAAGTTCGATCCCGAAAACAGCAAGAATGAAACACTCATTAAAAAAGACATGCTGCAGGTCAATTAAATGAAGCCATCCAGAGAGACTGTAATATACTGCAGCGATTTATGTTGAAAATTATGATGGTAATTTTTTATAAAACCTCAAAAATGGGGTTATTTTGACATTGGACCTGAATTGATAGATAGTTGGTGTGAATAATTCCTATCCAATGTGTCCCAAATTCCATATACCGGAAATTAGGTCTATACAGAAAGATTTGTACCTAAAAATAAATCAAAATATTGAATTGGGGAAAAAGAAAACCAGCCGTCGTCGATAAAATCGGAGAAATTATCGAAGTTGATCGGCATGTTAGCAGTCGTATGAGATCGTCGAATGAGATAGACCCTTTCAATAAACGGATGGTGACTGGAGATGAGAAATCGATCACATGTGATAACCCTGTGCGAAAACGATCGTGGTCAAAGAGCACCTCAAACGGTGGCCTAACCAGGACTAACGGCCAGGAAGGTTCTGCTATGCACTTGGTGGGACTGGAAAGGGATTATTTATTATGAGTTGCTTCCATATGGAAAACCGCGAAATTCGGATCTCTACTGTCAACAAATGGACCGTTTGAAGATAGCAATTGACCGGAAACGGCCAAAAGTGGCCAACAGGAGAGGTGTCGTGTTCCACCAGGACAACGCTGGGCCACACACAGCTACAGTGACTCGCCCGGAAACGTCGGGAGATTGGTTGGGAAGTTTTAATGCTTCCGCCACACAGTCCGGATTTGGCATCGAGTGATTATCATCTTTTTCTTGCATTGCAAAATTTCACCAATTACCTTAAATCGGACGAAAATATATATGGGAGCTATATCTTAATCTCAACGGATTTTAACGAAACTTAGCACACATCATTCTAGGCCTTAATTCAGTACGCTGTGCCAAATCTAATGCTTTTTAGGGACTTTAGGGCACCATTTGCCTAAAATCGGGCGAAGCTATATATGGGAGCTATATATAATTCTGAACCGATTTTTACGAAACTTAGCACACGTCATTCTATACTTTATTCAGTACGCTATACCAAAATTCGTGCAAATCGAACGATTTTCATAGACTTTGGTGCACCATTTGCCTAAAATCGGGCGAAACTATATATGGGAGCTATATCTAAATCTGAATCGATTTTCTCTAATTTCAGTAGGGTTCGTCCTTCGGCCAAATAAGTGACTTGTGCCAAATTTCATCTAAATCCGATTATAAATGCGACCTGTACTTTGTTTACAATTTAACATCAACAGACGGACGGACGGACATGCATAAATCGATTCAGAAAGTGATTCTATGCATATTCTCAAAAGGAACTATGGGTCTATGTCGGTTCCTTTTTGCCTGTTACAAAACATATGCACAAAGACATACTACCCTGTACCACAGTGTGGTGAAAGGTATAAAAATTGGAATCTAGGGAGGAGTTTTTTGCAAATAGAGAGCAGTACTTCTATGAGAGAGGCATTATGAAGGTATATCTAAAATGGCAACAAATCATACAACAAAACGGTTCATATTTGGCCCAAATCGGACATTCCGAAGCATGTATTTTAAAGGTCCTAGCCTTATTTTCCATATGGCCATAGCTCCACATAAGTCCCATATAAAGGTATATTTTTCAATATATTGAAGATTCTAGTAGCAATTTCCAACCGCAGATTTTAGATATTTTCTAAAAAAAAGTGGAAACATGTTTTAAAGGTATCGGTTGACATTCAGGTTCATGAAAGGTAAAAACATATATTAAAGTCCGAGGACAAATTTAGGTATTTAAAAGGTTTTAGTTGTATTTTCCGCCAAAGTGGATGTAGGTTGTAATTCCGGGTCCCTGATGAATCAAAGCCCTCTTCTAAGATATACAATACATAGCAATCTTACAAAGGCCTTGAATAATTGTCGTTATGTTAAGATTGCCAACCCAATTTACAGCCTAAGTGTCTGCATTTTGTTATATCATATTCTCAGAGTATAAAAAACCTTCTAGTAGGCAATTTACAATTACATAGCCTCCATGTAAAGGTTCAGACAAAATTAAACAATTTTTGTGCCCACCAAAATTGTTCGGACCAGGCCGAACTAAACTATGTGCTTGCATGTCCCAAGATAATGTAAGATATCCTATAACACCCTTCATACATTCACCAAGCGATGCAATCCATAAATGAGCTACCTTAAATATCATCTCATAGGAATCTGTAATCCTGCTGGCAAAGGTTATGTATATGATTAAAAATATTATAACTACGAATTACAAATTAAATTAAGAACATCAAAATATTACGCTGGAATATTATTAATAGATGAAAATATTTAAAAGATATTCTTGTCAATATGCAAATGTGACACCCCATAAATTTCGCAAGCTGAAATTAACTAAAACAGGTAACGTCAACGTTTGCACGATATCTTATCAATATTAATGACAGCAAAAAAGGAAACAATATTATATTAATAGAGCATTGAAGGGTGTGTGTCAAAAAAATGTCAGTCATCAGTTTCGGTAGAAGTTTCAAAAGCAAAATGATAATGATGCTGCCTACTTGCCTGCTCACTTTAAATGTTCAATATCCAGAAAATTTGAATAGCATTGAGTAAGTCAACCAAGAACAGCAAAAACAACATAAAATCGTATTTTTTCAATTTTTTCCACTCCTCCTCCCACATTTAATGTGCAAAAGTTTTTTATTATTGAAGATTTTCATTTTCCCTAAGAAGTCATTGAGTGGAATGAAAATGAGAATGGAAGGAGAAAAAGAAAATTGTTACTTAAAGTCAATGTTGCCTTTTGTTCGTGGGGAAGTATCATTTAAGGAAATTTAACTTCAGTTTCCCTGTTTTTACTCCACCCTTAAATACTTCCAGGTTGTGCTGTACGATTTCATATTAATATCCCCGGGTCATGCTATTGACTGACGTTGATATTGATGCTGTTTTTTTTACTTCGCCTCTCCTGCTCTGTCTGCTTGTCTGTTGTACGTCATATAATAATGGAGCATCATTATTTCTTTGAAACATGCAATCTTTTTGGTGATCGATTAAATAATGATGTATCATTAAAATGGTTATACAGATGTCGGAAAAGGGCGTTTGTTTTAGGATTGAAAGAAAGTAAGTTTAACAGGTGACATTGGATGTTAAACTCTGTTAAGGCCTTCGGAATATCAACATGTAACTAGTAAGGAAAATACCTGACGAGACCGACTATATTTATAATCCTACCTAAGAGATGCCCTCTTTTTTATACAACCCAATAGAATTGTATATTCTGATTTAAATCAAGCATAACAGTGTTTTTGACTGTATGTGTACAATATCCGGCCAATCGGACTAGTCTTCTTCTTCTATGTATGAATCGGCTTTTGTATTAAATCGGACAAAATTATATATAAACCTGCGAAATTTGTTTTATTTTCCCGGAATTGACTGATTTTCTGCATGGATGTTGTTTATCTTTCAAGAACCCAGAATACCAAATAACAGCCACATCAATCCGAAAATGTATTTGAAGCATTAAATATCAAGAATGGAGCGGGATATTTTATTGGGTACATGTTCGAACATCGAAACTGTCGAAAAAAATTTGTAAAGAAAATTTTCGCCCTCAGGGAAGCAAGAAATCTAAATCGATGTTGCAACCAGATATATACCCTCAGGCTATGGTTTGCGGAGGACTTCGGTGCTACACAGGGGTTCTATTATTCGCTTTATATAAGGAATACATACAACCTTATAAAATATTACCCCTTTGTAAGGATGGTACCAGAAGGACATGTTTGGTTCACATCGGTCATTCCATTCGCTTGATATTAAAAATGGGTCCCGTTTTCGGAATTGATCTTGACTTGGTAAAGATAATGGGTTGTGCACAAATCGAAAATTCTATTCGCTTCATATTAGATTTGTATACCCTTCACCGCACTGTGGTACAGGGTATTATGTCTTTGTACATATGTTTGTAACAGGCAAAAATAATCGAGATAGACCCATGGTTTTGAGAATATGCATAGAATCACTTTCTGAGTCGATTTATGCAGGTCCGTGCGACCGTCTGTCTGTCTGTCCATGTTAAATTGTAAACAAAGTACAGGTCGCATTTATGATCCGCATTGGATGAAATTTGGCACAGCTCATTTGTTTGGGCCAAGGACGAACGCTATTGAAATTGGGAAAAATCGGTTCAGATTTAGATATAGCTCCCATATATATTTTCTTCTGATTTAAGGTAAATGGTGCACCAAAGTCCCTATATACCTTTCGATTTGCACGAAATTTGGTACAGCGTACTGAATTCAGCCTAGAATGATATGTGCAAAGTTTCGTGAAAATCAGTTCAGATTTAGATACAGCTCCCATACATAGCTTTTCCGGATTTTAGGTAAATAGCCCACTAAAGTCCCTGGAAATCTTTAGATTTGCACGAATTTTGGCGTAGTGTACTGAATTAAGTCTAGAATGATGTGTGAAAAGTTTTGAGAAAATCGATTCAGATTTCGATATAGCTCCCATACATAGCTTCACCCAATTTTAGGTAAATAGTCCACTAAAGTCCCTGGAAATCTTTTGACTTGCACGAAATTTGGCACAGCGTAATGAATATGGTCTAGAATGATGTTTGCCAAGTTTCGTGAAAATCGGGTCATATATGAAAATCGGCTCCCATATATATCTTTGTCCGATTTAAGGTTAATTGTGTACCAAACACCCTATATATCTTTCTATTTGCACGAAATTTGGCACAGCGTACTAAATTAAGTATAGAATAATGTGTGCAAAGTTTCGTGAAAATCGGTTCAGGTTTTGATATAGCTCCCATATATATTTTCATCCGATTTTAGGTAAATAGCACTAATTTTGGTATAGTCCTGGAAATCTTTTGATGTTGCGAAATTTGGCACAGAGTTATGAACGTACTAATGTTTTATAAATTAGTCTCTGGCAAGTTTCCCTGAAATCGGTTCAGATATAGATTTATAACAAAACGCGTATGTATGTTAGGATACACATGTAAAATATGCACCAAAAACCCTATATGTCTTTCGGTTCAGTCCGACTTTACTACTTTCCTTACTGGTTAAATATTGAAAATGTTGACCGTTTCTGTGGGAGGTACCAGAAGGATTGGATCAATGAGTCCCATCTTCGGACATGACCTAGGCGTGGTAAAGATAAAATGTTATACTAAATATTGTTCAAATCGAATAGTCCCTTCGCATAATATTATGAATTTATTTTTTAGCACAAATTTTACAAAATTGAGGCGAGGTACCGATATTTCCCATTTTCGAACTTCAAATAAGTTTGGAAGAAATATTACGATTTGCAAAGTTTGTATGAAATCGGTTACCTCCTTCGAGAGTTATCGTGCATGGCAGTCAGCAATATAGAAAAACGGACGGACGAACATTTGCAAATCGACTCCAAATTGTGTGAAACGAATTTGGTTAAAAAAATTTTGGGCTCTAAATACAAATATAATTTATTCTATTAAATAATGTATGTACTTTATAGGCACTTCGATCAAAAAAAAAGAACGAGAATGGGTCGGAATATTTATATTAAAACTACTTTGAAGGAGGTCTTCTCCTTTTAAATGTAATTCAAATAGACTTAGCGTCTATATAGATTTCTCACTTATTATATTTTTTATTGTTCCCACCCCTATCATTCCTCTCATGTACACCCTGACTTTCATAATTTATGCATACCATCAAAATTCATCATCGCCATTTTCGAAAAGTTTCTCTTTTGGTAAGTAGATGAATATTTTAAAATTCAGAAGATACTCCCCAACGTAGCTAACTTACCGAGGAAGGTGAAGGGGAATATTTCCTTACCTCGTGGAGCACCAAATGAAGCATACGAAAAAAAACATTGGAACCCCACAAAAAATATGTATGTATTATTCAATAAAGGAAAAACGCGAAAAGTTATTCTTCTCCTCAAAACAGTCACTTAGGTGGGGGAGGAGGTAAAGTATATTAACATCATTTTTTATTGGCATGTTTCTGGTGTTGTTGAAACTTTTCCAGCTCAAAAGTTTCGGTTGTTGGTTGATCGATGATATGGCTTTTTCTGGTGGAAATGGAAAGTGGGCGTTATTATTATTCCTTGGAGTGATGATGGTGGTGCTCATCATCAGCATCATCATTGCCGTTATGATGCCAATAGTCTATCTGTCTGAAGGATGGCGGTGAGCGATGACTTCTTGAGCGTTGAAATTGACGTTATAATGTGCCATATAATTCTTCGAATGATATTATGTCAAAAAGTGGCAGAATGGATGAGCGAATGTATGCGTGAATAAATTGCAGTGATTTGTTTGTTTAAAGTTTTCGGTTGATCCTTTATGCTAAAGAAGTTGTATGTTTTTAAGAGGGTTGAAAATGGAAATTATGCTTGGAATAGGGACACCATTTTAGTATAGTGTCATCATAAATCAAAAGACTTTGAAGATGATTAATGAGTGTTTCAACGTATTTATGTTGTAGTTTGTCGCAGCTAATTTGGTACATAGTTGTTTGAAAGGTTGGCAAGGAAAGTAAATTATTTGCATGTTTTTCTTAGAGTAATATTAGATACTTCCAAAAGAATGTATTTTGTGCGAAACTTGGATCGTGCTAATTAAAACAAGTGAAGCCAGTATGGAAAGTTCAAAAGTCGGACGGGGCCGACTATATTATACCCTTCACCACTTTGGATACATACAAGAGGTGCTAGTATTTCCACAAAACTTCGCATACATCAATCAGGACCTAATTCAGTACGCTGTGCAAATTTTTTTCAATCGGAAAAATATTGGAAGTTATTGCACCATTTACCTAAAATCGGACAAAACTATATATGGGAGCTATATCTAAATCTGTACCGATTTCCACAAAACTTCGCACACATCAATCTGGACCTAATCTAGAAGGCTGTGCAAAATTTTGTTTCAATCGGACTAATTTTACGAGTTTGGTGCACAATTTACTTCGCATACATCAATCAGGACCTCATTAAGTACGCTGTGCAAATTTTTTTCTATCGGAAAAATATTGCAAGTTTGGTGCACCTTTTACCTAAAATCGGACGAAACTATATACGGAACTATATCTAAATATGAACCGATGTTCTCAATAGGGTTCGTCCTTGGGCCAATTAGTTGACCTATGCCAAATTTCAAATTTCATCCAAATCGGATCATAAATACGATCTGTACTTTGTTACCAAAAATACATGGACGGACGGACAAACGGACATGCATAAATCGACTCAGAAAGTTATTCTATGCATATTCTCAAATGGAACCATTGGTCTATTTCGATTCTTTTTGCCTGTTACAAACATATGCACAAAGACATAATACCCTGTACCACAGTGTGGTGAAGGGTATAAAAAGCGTTAAGTTCGGCCGAACCGAACTTTGGATATTCTTCACCATAGGTATACTGACAGATACTTGCAATGAAAATATAGGGAACATACCAAAAACTGGACCTATGCCGATAATTCTACAAACCGATTTACGTACACCAAATACAAATTTCAGCAATTTTTAATGGAGATTTTTCCAAAAATTAGAATTTAGATTGGTCAATTCGGTGGAAAAATGCGGTCAAAACCCCCAAAATACAGAATATTAGCTGGTACCGGGTACCAGAAAAAGTGGACCTATATTTAAAAATTTTTGTGGAGAAATTTGGTACTCAATAAGAACCCAATGTACGAAATTTCAGCGAATTCGGTAAAAAAAAGCGCTCACGAACCCCAAAATACCGAAAATTGGGGGGTACCCTTATATGGGAGCTATTCCTACCCTCCATACTATAGTGGCTATTAATCTTTGCTCGTTTGGTATTGAAAATTTTGTATATCTATATCTAGCTCTGAACCGATTTTCACGAAACTTTAAAGAATGTTTCGTCGGAAAAACATTTTGAGTTTGTTGCAGCATTTACATGAAATCGGACAAACATATATCGTTAGCTAAAATGCAAAAAGGCGTAACTAACAAAAAATTGAAAATTGACTTTTCGAATGAATATTGTGAATGTCAATAAACTACATGTGTTGACATAGTCAATTTCAATTTTTTGTTAGTTACGACTTTTTACATTTTAGCTAACGATATGTAAAATTTCGTGTAAATCAAACAAAGATGGGATATATGGTGCGCCATTTAACTCAAATCCGAAGAAAAACATATAAGAGCTATATCTAAATCGGAACCGATTTCGCACAATTTTAATAGGGTCCGTCCTTGATCCAAATAAGTGAGCTGTATAAAATTTCATCCGATTCGGATCATAATTGTGACTTTACTTTGTTCACCAGAATACATGAACGGACAGACGGACACGTATGAATCAACTGGGAAAGTTATTCTATTATGTATAGGAACCATGGGCTTTTCTCGTTATGTTTTTAGCAGAAGATTTTCGATGTAGATCCATTTTTTTAATATTGTCCCCATATAAATAAGATCTCGCACATTTCCAAAATGTTGAAGGTTGTAGTCCCAAAGTGACTCCAAATGGCATTCCCGGAATACCAGGAATCCGAGGTAATCGTTTCAGGATATTGCTAATATTTTAAGTCTGAATCTGTTCCTGAACCATCGAACCTTCTTGCCTATAATACGAAATTCTCTCATTATTCGGAGTTCTACCCATTAATCACATCAACTAAATTTTCCCTCATCCAATATCATAAATAAATTAAAGGCTTTAGCAAATGGAAGCCACTTTTATGATTTGGTTTACGTATCATTAGCATGATCTAATCCACAATTTTCCAATAAATAAATTTATTTATCCTCCGATTAACTTATATGACATAAAGCAGTACAACTTCAAATCTCACGAGGTGTGGGTGAACATAAATAAATCACAACATTGATGTTTATTTGATCCAAAGAAAAATGACGCCAACAAGCCTTAAAAGACCATAAATAAGAATCATTTGATGGTAATCTTGAGATGTTCTGAAAAAAAAAACACACGACACAAACACACTGGACACGTGACTAAAGTGTTAACACAGTGACAACAAGAAATATGAAAATAAAACATGAGATTATTGTAAAACAACAAAAAACTTGTCGCTGATATTTGTCGGCATAAACTATTCCGTGAGGAAGGGGTGGTTTGGTTGCTCTAATATTTTGTGTGTGAGCGTGTGTGCGTTTTTTGAAAATGAAATATGACAAACATTTTTCCCCCGTTTCCGTTATTGTGGTGTTAATGTCGAGACAAACAAATCGCCCAGTTTAACCTTTAGCCATCCTACCTTCCATTCGCCATCCGCGCGACTGATCATTTGCCCGAACATCTCATGGTTTCCAGTTTCCTGCATGTGTCTGAGATCATCATAAAAAAGGATTAAGCACAGATTTTCCACTACTGATTGTCAGCTACCAATGACACTAGCCAACGTTTTGTTTCCGTCTACTCCACATTTCCACCCATGTCAGGGTGGACCAGAGTAGGAGGGAGGCATAACTCCATATTAATGAGTAATTTGATGTTAAACATGAAAATTTGAGCTGTAACGTGTGCCGGTCTAAAGTCAATACGGAAACAGATTAACATTTCTGCCAAAACAAGCTGGGAAAATGATTGAATCAAAACCAGGCAGTCGATATGCATTTGTATCACGCCGGGGAATGTGAGAAAAATGTTTGTCATTCTTACAATCAAAATAACAAAAATCGCACAATAGGTATGTAACAACTTCTATTCATTTTGAAGGGATGACAGTTTTCGATTTAGCCTGAATGAAAAGTTCCCGGGGGATTTGAATTCTGTCCTTTGTTTATATTTTTGCGAGAAAAAAAATAAATTTCAGTTTTCTATTCAAAATAAAATTGAGACAGTGAATAAAAAGCGTAATTTATTTTAGGCTAAATCCGAGGAGAACTTTATTCATTTTTTGATAGTTGTCCCCAGAGTCTTTATGGGGAGTATATAAAACGCTTTCTGTCACATTATGCATTGTAAGTGACCCAAAAACCTTTTGGAACTATAGCGTGAAAGGAATGAAAACTTATGTAAAATCAAAACGATACTGTCTGTACGACGGAATATAACTGGA
>NW_026873235.1:0-14322 GCF_032173495.1 Musca vetustissima | reverse complement strand
AATAAAATCAATCTATAATAAAATGGAGCTATATCTAAATCTGGACCGATTTTCACGAAACAAGGCAGACATCACTCTAGGCTCAATTCAGTACGTTATGCCAAATTTCGTGCAAATCGAAAGATATATAGCGACTTTGGTGAACCATTTACATGAAATCGGACGAAACTATATGTGGGAGCTATATAGAAATATGGACCGATTTTATCGAAACTTGGCAGACATCACTCTAGGCTCAATTCAGTACGTTGTGCAAAATTTCGGGCAAATCGAAAGATATATATGGATGTTGGTGCACAATTTACATGAAATCGGACGAAACTATATATGGGAGCTATATCTAAATCTGGACTGATTTTCACGAAACTTGGCAGACATAACTCTAGGCTCAATTCAGTACGTTATGCCAAATTTCGTGCAAATCGAAAGATATATATGGATTTTGGTCACAATTTACATGAAATCGGACGAAACTATATATGGTAGCTATATCTAAATCTTGACCGATTTTCACGGAGCTTGGCAGACATCATTCTAGACCTAAATGATTAGGCTGTACCAAATTTCATGCTAATCGAAAGATATATAGGGACTTTGGGGCCCCATTTACATTAAATCGGACGAAACTATATATGTGAGCTATATCTAAATCGGGACCGATTTTCATGAAACTTGGCAGACATCATTCTAGGCTTAATTCAGTACGTTATGCCAAATTTCGTGCAAATCGAAGGATATATAGGGACTTTGGGGCACCATTTACATGAAATCGGACGAAACTATATATGGGAGCTATATCTAAATCTGGACCGATTTTCACGAAACTTGGCAGACATCACTCTAGGCTTAATTCAGTACGTTTTGCCAAATTTCGTGCAAATCAAAAGATATATAGGGACTTTGGGGCACCATTTACATGAAATCGGACGAAACTATAAATGGGAGCTATATCTAAATCTGGACCGATTTTCACGAAACTTGGCAGACATCATTCTAGACCTAAATGATTAGGCTGTACTAAATTTCGTGCAAATCGAAAGTTATATAGGGACTGTTTACATTAAATCGGTTAAATATATATATGGGAGCTATATCTAAATCTGAACCGATTTTTCCCAATTTCAATAGGGTTCGTCCTTGGGCCAAATAAGTGACCTATGCCAAATTTCATCCAATTCGGATCATAAATGCGACCTGTACTTTGTTTACAATTTAACATGGACAGACGGACGGACGGACGGACGGACGGACGGACAGACGGACATGCGTAAATCGACTCAAAAAGTGATTCTATGCATATTCTCAAAAGGAACCATGGGTCTATCTCGATTATTTTTGCCTGTTACAAACATATGCACAAAGACATAATACCCTGTACCACAGTGTGGTGAAGGGTATAAAAATATAAAAAAAACATGGTAGAAAATATGTAACAACAATAATAAATTATTAAATTAAGAATTAATAAAAGCAAAAAAAAACTAGGATACCCTTCACCACTATGGGTACATTAAACAGGACTATTAACATGAAATTGGATGAAATAAAATATGTGATATTTATCTAAATGTGAATCTACCTAGATTTGTCCATAAAGTGTGTAAATCGACTTCAAACAAATATAAATAGGTCATCCGGTTAACTATGTCTGTACTTCTAGAAAACGCAACTACGTAATTCTATGCTCAATTTTGTACGTTGTGCAAAATTTGATGTCAATCTGACTAACATGAGGAGTATGATGCCCAATTTGCTTGATATCGGGCGAAAAAATATATGTAAGCTATATCCACATATTAAGCGATTTCAAACAAACTTGTCACAGGTTAGGTTATACTAACTTTAGAACGTTTTGTTCCTATTGGTTCCTTGGTGCGTCAATTACATAAAATCAATCTATAATAAAATGGAGCTATATCTAAATCTGGACCGATTTTCACGAAACAAGGCAGACATCACTCTAGGCTCAATTCAGTACGTTATGCCAAATTTCGTGCAAATCGAAAGATATATAGCGACTTTGGTGAACCATTTACATGAAATCGGACGAAACTATATGTGGGAGCTATATAGAAATATGGACCGATTTTATCGAAACTTGGCAGACATCACTCTAGGCTCAATTCAGTACGTTGTGCAAAATTTCGGGCAAATCGAAAGATATATATGGATGTTGGTGCACAATTTACATGAAATCGGACGAAACTATATATGGGAGCTATATCTAAATCTGGACTGATTTTCACGAAACTTGGCAGACATAACTCTAGGCTCAATTCAGTACGTTATGCCAAATTTCGTGCAAATCGAAAGATATATATGGATTTTGGTCACAATTTACATGAAATCGGACGAAACTATATATGGTAGCTATATCTAAATCTTGACCGATTTTCACGGAGCTTGGCAGACATCATTCTAGACCTAAATGATTAGGCTGTACCAAATTTCGTGCTAATCGAAAGATATATAGGGACTTTGGGGCCCCATTTACATTAAATCGGACGAAACTATATATGTGAGCTATATCTAAATCGGGACCGATTTTCATGAAACTTGGCAGACATCATTCTAGGCCCAATTAAGTACGTTATGCCAAATTTCGTGCAAATCGAAGGATATATAGGGACTTTGGGGCACCATTTACATGAAATCGGACGAAACTATATATGGGAGCTATATCTAAATCTGGACCGATTTTCTTGAAACTGGGCAGACACCATTCTAGACTCAATTCAGTACGTTATGCCAAATTTCGTGCAAATCGAAAGATATATAGAGACTTTGGGGCACCATTTACATGAAATCGGACGAAACTATATATGGGAGCTATATCTAAATCTGGACCGATTTTCACGAAACTTGGCAGACATCACTCTAGGCTTAATTCAGTACGTTATGCCAAATTTCGTGCAAATCAAAAGATATATAGGGACTTTGGGGCACCATTTACATGAAATCGGACGAAACTATATATGGGAGCTATATCTAAATCTGGACCGATTTTCACGAAACTTGGCAGACATCATTCTAGACCTAAATGATTAGGCTGTACTAAATTTCGTGCAAATCGAAAGTTATATAGGGACTGTTTACATTAAATCGGTTAAATATATATATGGGAGCTATATCTAAATCTGAACCGATTTTTCCCAATTTCAATAGGGTTCGTCCTTGGGCCAAATAAGTGACCTATGCCAAATTTCATCCAATTCGGATCATAAATGCGACCTGTACTTTGTTTACAATTTAACATGGACAGACGGACGGACGGACGGACGGACGGACGGACGGACAGACGGACATGCGTAAATCGACTCAGAAAGTGATTCTATGCATATTCTCAAAAGGAACCATGGGTCTATCTCGATTATTTTTGCCTGTTACAAACATATGCACAAAGACATAATACCCTGTACCACAGTGTGGTGAAGGGTATAATCATAACAATTGAATGTTGTGCATAAGAAAACATATGATCATCAAAAGGTTATTGAACTCTTATAGATTCCCTTTTGTTAATCGTTCAACTTTAACATTAACATATGTTCTCAACAATCACTGCATAGCAAAACATTAGGGTGACCATGATCAACAAAATTAAAATTAAAAACAAATCACAATAAAATTTTCAAATTTGCAGCGGCATAAAATAAAACCACTGCAAATTAATTAATTCCAACGTTTAAATTATTTTGAAAAATTAGCAAAAATTAATAGTTTTTATAATTTAATCAGCATGGTCACTCTAATGTCTGTTAAGAAAAGAAATAAAAATGTAAAAAGGAAAAAAAACAATAACAAATCAATCACTCACTCACCGTTTACCGTCCCTCGCTGAAAGCGCTTTCAGGAGTACGTCCACTGTGCTGCTTTTGTTTTGTTATTTCTGTGCTTGCTGGCAATGTTGCGAGCACGGTTTAATGTTGATAACAATGTTGCTGTGTGTAATTAAGAGATCGGGATTAAGAGAGCAGTGTGATCTGAGAAATGTTGACACAAAATGCTGATGAGAGTTCATCAACATCAGTGGTGAATTAGAAACAATGTTGGCAACACAATTCTGATTCTCACAGTAGCAACATTTCCGTAAGATCATTACCCAACAAATAATATTGCAATGCAATATATATGGAACATGCAATGTTTGTTGTTGTTGTTTTAAAATTGGGTAATGATCTTATTCAGAACAAACGGGACTAAATTCTTTCACTTTGCCTTCCACAGTCTCTTTATATATTTTCTTTTGCACTTTTTAATATTCAAATATTTATGTTTCTTTCAAATTTAAGTTTTAGATTTTGTTCTTTCTTTCTACATGCAAATAGTCTTTTTTTCTTTTTTAAATTAGCACTCAACTAATATAAACAACTTATGAATAATTATGTTATGGACTTTTAACACCTGGTTATCCAATACTGGCAAATTTTGTTTTCCAAATTGTTGTGCTGTTCAACATATTCTTCCACACTAGCAATTACATGTATTAGCTAGGAATATTGGAGATCTGATTAAGGAATCTCCCACACTGGAACACCACTTAGAAGCCGATAATCTGGAACCACAATTGACACAATCGAAACTTTTCGTTTTCTTTCCTTTAAATTTTAGAATTTATATGGCGATCTGCACACAACAAAATATAAAAATGTGATGCTCACACAGCGGAGGTTAGCAAGAACTGTTTAGTCTTGTAACAACCAAATTTTCGGCTGATGTGAGAGAGGCAAAATTTTGTGTGTACTAAAAACTGCAGTCAAACAAACAACAAACCTAATAAAATATATCAATAATTAATGAGTGTTGATTATTAAAAGAGACTATTAATTACCATTTATGGCTTGAAGTATAAGAGACTTCGAATATTAGTTTTAGATAGGATGTTTTGCAGCAAATATATGGAAAACGCCAAAAACCAACAAAATCTGAATTTAGTTACCGAATCAAGCGAATAATTTATTAGTTACTGGACAATTGACCTTTTAATAAAAAACTTACGGATTCTGCACAAAAAAAATTTGTTGAGTTGAAAATTTTCACTTCTCTTTAAATAAGTTTTTTTTTTTTAATAAATATTACTTTTTTTTAAAAAAAATCTGGATGCGTATTGTTGGCGGAATTGTGACAAAATGGACGATCAAATTTTTCCTATGGCTATTGAAACCTCGTAAACGCTTCAAGTTGCCACAATACTTCCAATTTAACGAAATAATAATGACTACCAAATATATGAGAAGAAAATCTGCCAAACAAAAATTTTGCAAACTTGGAGCAGAAACCGCCAACAGCTCTAAGCCAAAAGATGGCGCTATTAGCCATGTTAAAATTAGGATATGAAAATGCAAGCGCTGTTACAAAGTCGATTGACATACTTTATGGATAGATCTAGGTAGATTCACATTTAGATAAATATCACATTTTTTTCATCCAATTTTATGTTATAGTCCTGCTTAATATACCCATAGTGGTGAAGGGTATCATATAGTCGGCCCCGTCCGACTTTACTACTTTCCTTACTGGTTAAAGAATATTTTTCCCCAAGACTACCCAGGCGTGGATTTTTTAAAGAGTATTTTTTTCAGAGACTATCCAGGCGTGGATTTGTTAAAGAATATTTTTTCAGAGACTATCCAGGCGTGGATTTTTTAAAGAATATTTTTTCAGAGACTCCCCAGGCGTGGATTTTTTAAAGAATATTTTTTCAGAGACTATCCAGGCGTGGATTTTTTAAAGAATATTTTTTCAGAGACTATACAGGCGTGGATTTTTTAAAGTCTTCAGTAGACATCTCTCTTTCACCATTCCATCCAAACTTCTCCTAACCACTGTCCCTTCAACTAATGGAGATAAATATTTTTTCAGTGCATATAAATATTTTTTTGTTTCATATTCCCCAATCTCATATTTAAGGTATAAAGTTTGCAGACGTCTCAATTGCCGTTTACGGTTATTTAAAGCCTTAAACTAGGACCCTAACAACAACGACGATGGCAGCAACAACTACAAAAAGGACAGAAATTCGATCTCTTAACTACACATGTCCCACAGACTACGCATACATATATATGGACAAACAACAATGGAAATATCTTTACCAGACAAACACACACATACACGCCACACTCATTTCACCTAAAATATCCTTATAATACCAGGATGAAAATTGTCTGGGCGACAACAACAACAAAAAAACTCCAACGCATATAAATATCTCTAACAAATAATCGCATTCATAAACATTAAATGAAGGAAAAGCTGAGAGTGAGTGAGCGAAAAAGAAAAAAATCGTCCTTCTCGATAAGAAAAGAAAGCTGCAGCAACAACAGAAAAGCTAACAAAGTTTCGATTTGTTGCCAATATCGTTCAATGGTTCCGTTTTCTGTGAAATTGGTAGCGGGTGGCATGCGATGTGTAGCATCATTGTGCCTCAGTATAGCAAAATCGGTAACAGCTGCAATTGTTAACCATAAATTTGCAATACCAACTGAATTTACTACAAATAAGCTGTAAATGTATGAATTGGTGCAGCTTGGTTCGGATGTGTTCTCGCATTCATATTTACGTGTGGATGAGTGAACATTGTTTGGTTGTAATGGAAAATAGGAGTTATAGCGGAACTACTATTACTATTTCTGGTATGTATTGCCAATAGAGGGGAGAAATAAAATGCATTTCGACAAATTATTAAGAAGGTAGGTTTGGTAAGGAGGACAAATTTAAATATTTCTGTAATGGATTCTATATCTAAATCGAATCAGATTTTCACCAATTTCCAAAAAGTTCGTTCTGGGCTAATAAATGAATTGTGTCAATCTTGCTATTGGTGGGAAAATTTGGATAAGCCCATCAAAATAACGAAAATGGGGAGCAACCTTTATAAGGATATGTCAAAGCTTGCACCTGAATCGCAAATTTTCTGCAAAATATGTTTCTCGCTCTCATAGAAATGGCGAATTACAGCCACTTGGTTCAGCAAATTTGCACAGCACTGTTATGTGATTTATATTAGGTCATAGAAGTGCTAAAAGTCTTCTTTGTCATAAAGGAGCTGAAGGTAATTTTCGTCATAGAAGTGCTGAAACATATTTCTTCTTCTCAATAGAAAAGCTGAAGGTCTTTTTCGTCATACAAGAGGCTAAAATCTTCTTCGTTATAACAGCGCTAAAGATCTTCTTCGTTATAGCAGAGCTGACGGTCTTCTTCGTTATAGAAGATGTGAAGGTATTTTTCGTAATAGAAGAGCTGAAGATTTTCTTCGTCATGGAAGTACAGAAGGTCTTCTTCGTTATAAAAGTTAAAGTAGTAATTTCAGTACGCTGTGCAAAATTTTGTCTCAGTCGGAAAAACCTTGTCAGATGACGCTTCATTTTAATAAAATCAGACGAAACTATATATTGGAGATGTATCTAAATCTGAACAAAAACAACAAAACTTCGCATACATGAATCAGGACAAAATATATACATCAATCTGCAAAATTTTGTCTCAATCGGACAAATATTGGAAGTTCTGTGCATCATAAAATCGGACGAAAATATATATGGGAGCTTTTTATATATCTGAACCGTTTTCAACAAAACTTCACGTGTGTCAACCTGCCCTAATTTCAAGATGCTTGTAAAATATTGGCATTTAAGCGCTCCATTTACGTAAAATCGGACGAAACTATCTATGGGAGCTATATCTAAATCTAAACAGATTTCAGCAAAACTTCGCATCAGAACCTAATTCAATAAGCTGTGCAAAATCTTGTCTCAATTGGACCCACCATTGGAGTTTGGTGTACCATCAACTTCGATCATTTCTCCGATTTTATCGACATTTTCGACGAAAAAATAATGGATTTATTTTTCTCCAACTAATATAACTTATATTACTCTCTATCTGAAATAGACTTTTTGCCCTCTAGACGTGTTTCGCTAAAAGGTTTGGTGTAGTTCACATCTACAGTGTGTAGGTCTGGTCTCTTACCTACTTACTTAGCTGGCTTCTGACAGAACCTTCGTTCCATAAGCCGAGATTTCCAGGCGCGTCTTTGTATCTGCTTGCACCATCTGCTTGCACCAAAGCCTTCGGTTTGGTGTTTTACCTGTTGGTAAAATTTCCGAACCTCATTCTACATCTCCTCTACATTTCGATTTGCTCTCGCTTTTCTTGTTCTTTCTTCTTTTTTCTGAAAATGCGTTTCTGTTCTCTCTTTTCTCCCGATAATTCTCCACCACATTACGTGTTGCTACTGTTTGCAGGGTTGCCGTATACGCAGCGTTTTTCACATAAGTAGCATTAAGACACTCCTGATCGTATCATGGCTTTCTTGATGGTGGTTTTTGGTACCCAAGTGTTGCTTTTGCTTCAGTTTGTAGGGAGTGGGCAATTCTTTGCCATTGTGGTTCTGTACTATTATCGGGATAAGGAGTGCTTTCGTCAAGCAAGTGGGTAAGTTGAGCGGAGTAGGCTTCTGCTATCTGTTGTGTTTGCAGCTTTTCGACGTCGAGTTTCCGTTAGATTCCACCATTGCTGCTACATTAAGACGAGTGCGAACCGTGGCTACCACAAGCTAATGGTCCGAAACGATATTCGCTCCTCGTATAGCTCGAACGTCTAAAACACTGGATGAATGCCTTCCGTCTATGATCAACATGATCAATTTGATTTCTCGTTGTTCAATCGGGTGAAATCCAGGTGGCCTTGTGTATATCGAGATGCTTCAATTTGGTGCTGCTAACTACCATGTTTTTTGCTCAATCAACCTCATGCCGTTTTCGGATGTTTCTTCATGAAGGCTGAATTTTCCGATGGTGGGGCCAAGTATATTTTCCTTTCCGATTTTTGCTTTAAAATCTCCTAGCAGAATTTTAATATCATGGCCTGGGGTAGCTGTTTCTAGGCGCTCGTAAAATATGTATTTGTTCTGTTCATCTTTGTCTTCGGCCGGAGCATAGGCGCAAATTAGACTGATGTAGAAGAACTTCGCTTTTATACGGATTATAGCAATTCTCTCATCTACTGGAGTGAATCTGGAGACGAGGTCTTTTATTCTCCTGTTATCCATAAATCCGCAGCCAAATTCATGTTTCGTTTCATGGCAGCTATAATACAGAGCGTAATCGTCTGATTTACTTACGCCTGCCCCTTTCCATCGCATTTCCTGTAAGGCGATAATATCGACTTTGTACTTTTTGAGTACGTCCGCCAAAGCGAAAACTGCGCCTGTTTTGTACAACGTGCGCATATTTCAAGTGCAGATTCACAGATCGTGGTCCTTTATACGTTTGCGGGGTTCATCTACATTCGGGAGGGTTTGGTTGTCTTCCGAGTGTGAGATTTTTTTATAGTTCCTATGGGTGAACTCGCGGCACATATCAGCTCACTATATCAACGGGTGATGGAAATAGCTACCCCTGGTGACACCGCGGAGAGGTCAGTGTCCACAATTGAGATGAAAAGAGGAACCAAAATAAGCCTGGGCTTCACAATGTTAAAACGAATCAGAGCCGTTGCTTGGTATCTATCATCCCCTACGTCAAATGCGACTCTTTAACGTCAAATGCGACTTTAAAATACTTAAAAGGGACGGAAAATGTATATGCGCAGATTTAGAGGACATGATCCTATATCAGTACGTTTTGATAAATTTCATACTAATCGGCAAAACGTTGGGTCGTTGGTGCACAATTTACTTAAAATCGGTCGATTTTTTGTATAGGAATTATGTCGAAATTTGAACCGTTGTCTACAAAACTTAACACAGGTAATACTCGAATCAATTCTGTACAATATGCAAAGATTCGTATCAATCGGGCAAACCTTGGAAGTTTAATACACCATTTACATAAATTCGGAATAAAAAACAGTAAAGTCGGACGGGGCCGACTATATGATACCCTTTCACAAGACGGACGGACGGGCGGATATGCGCAAATCGACTCAGAAAGTGATTCGATGCAAATTCTCAAAAGGAACTATGAGTACGCACAAATACAGAATTCCCTGTACCACAATGGTGTATAACAACGAATAAGAGAAGAAGACGATTCATTGTGTATAATTTTCGCATATTATTAGTTCAAAATTAAATATAGTAGCCCTTGAATATGGGAGCTCTTAAATCTTACCTATTCACACTATACTCGTCCTTGAGTCATTGGGTTACAAAATAATACATAAATACGTAAGCACCTGTAAATATTTAAGTGTAACTCCCACATCCGAGTACATACGACAAAATAATCGGTATCAATTTAAAGGTCAACCACTCCTCTTCGATACAGTATCGACTTCTCTGGTCTATATCCTTCAGGAGTAAATATATACGCTATACAATACAAATTTTGTAATTTTTCACACAAAAGTCAGGGTCCATTTGACCCGCTAAATATTGACCGATCTTTATCAAAACAGGCATGCTTATTCTTTGGCCCAATCCCCTTCTCCATGCAAAAATTCGCGGTGTTTGGGTCATTGGGTCTGGAGCGAATAGAAAAATCGACAAAAATTAGGTTTTTGGTCCATTTCATCCCCTAAATATTAACCGATCTTTTCCAAAAACAATAGGGGTCTTCATTGGCCAGAACCCATCCCACATGCAAAATTTCGTGAATAACTGTGGCCTGTATCGTGTTTACAAATTATAATGGACAGACGGACAGACGGACGGACACACATGTCTAGATCGACTCAGCTAGTCGAGATATAACGATCGGTATACTTAAAGGTGGGTCTTTTGGGGCTGCACAAAGCTATAATACCCTGACAACATAGTTGTGAGGGTATAATAAATGCGGCCTGTACTTTGTTTCAAAAACCTTCAAAGTTTATCACGCATCTTCCCTTGGAATAACTATTACTACATGTTTAGAACCTGAATCCTGAGCCAAAAATCCCACAGCTGTATAATTTTTGCGTCATATATGGAGAGGCCTGTGACATTTAGGTTGTTAGTTTACTAATGGCATCTTTCTTCCCTCAAATTATTACACCAACATCTTTAACAATTCTATGCCTACAATACAATACAATAGAACACTTGTTGTTGTTAACAACAAATAGAATTACTGCTGTGCAGCAGTGCAACGTGGATCCTTAACACTATTCCTGTTTGTTGCTACTGCCGACGCTCCAAGTGTTGTTAGTCAATTTGGAAAATTTATAAAGGCTAAGGAAACGCAAAAAATGTGGGTGATGTTATTGGCTGGATGCAATGCAGAAAGTTAACAACACAACACTCTTATGCACAATACGGAAAACTTTTGTTTATTACAAATAGTAGGAACAGCAGCAGCATCAGGAGCAATATCAGCATCACAGAAATGCTCAATTAACTATTGGAATTGCAAAGGCAAAGTTAATCCCTATAAATGTCGGCAGGCATATATGTGTGCATATGTGTTTGTAATATGCTATTATTTTCCAACATGTTTTGTAGTATTTTTTTACAACTATGCCTTGGTAAAAATCATTTTATAGTTCAATAATAATCATAAATTTTACTATAAAATTTTATGTTGAAAGTAATAAGTTTCATTCGATCGTTCATTCGTTCCTGGTTAGTTCATTCAAGCTGTAGAAGATTGCCAATAATAAATGGTAAAATTGTTTATATTTTTCCTACCATATTCTCCATTTGCAGATTTATAGATGAGGCATAAAAGTAAACTTTGTTATTGTGAAAGAAAATAATAATAGAAATTTTTCTCATATGTATTATTTTCAAAAATAAAAATTGAAATTGAAAATTAAATTGAGTTTGAAAGAGATTTTGCTGTTTTGCAAAATAAAATCAAATAAATCGGCACGAAATTGTATTTATGTTTATGGGGATGGAGATTGAAAAAACAATAAATAGTTTTTTAAGGATGTAAATAAGAATATTCAAGATTGGGAAAATAGATATATAAACTAGTGAGCGGAGCAGTATAGTCGAACGGGGCCGACCATATGATACCCTACACAACTTGCACGAAAATCTAACTTTCTATGGTTCTATATTCAGAGCTTTGCCAATATTTCGCGATCTAATTCTAATATTCAGTAGACGGGGACTGTACTTGTCCAGATTTTCTTTACCGTGGGTTATGTTGTAATGTTGGGCTTTCAATTGTAGCCTATAGGTCGAATCGAATAAAACACAAAAAAATAAGTTTTTGTTCCACTTAATCCCAAAATTATTATCTGATCATCACCCAAAATTATAGGCGCTGTCCTGGACCATAACTGGAATCTAATGGAAAATTTCAAAGCGATCAGCGCTATATTTCCGCCCTCTAATGTAGTAATGGGTTACTAAATAATATCAGAATACGTAAGCACTTGTAAATATTTACGTATAACTCCCACATCTGAGTACATACGACCATATAATTGGTATCAATTTAAAGGTCAACCACTCCTCTTCAACATACGGTCTTTTAGGTCTAGGTCCTTCAGGAGTAAATATATACGCCATAGAATACAAATTTTGTAATTTTTCACACAAAAGCCAGGGCCAATCGCGATGTTCGGGCCATAATTGCGGCCTCTGGAGCGACCAGAAAAACGGACAAAAATTAAGTATTTGATCCATTTCGTCCCCTCAATATTAACCGATCTTTACCAAAAACACTAGGGGACTTCATTGGCCAGAACCCATCCTACATGCAAAATTTCGTGAAGATTGGTCCATACCTGGGCCTGTATCGTGTTTACAAATTATGATGGACAGACGGACGGACGGACAGATATGTCTAGATCGACTCAGCTAGTCGAGATATGACGATCGATATACTTAAAGGTGGGTCTAGGACCAATATTTCGCGACGTTACAAACTTTTGTGGCTGCACAAAAAACTAGCCCCCATACAGAAAAATTGTAGGTTATGATTATACCCTTCACCACACTGTGGTACAGGGTATTATGTCTTTGTGCATATGTTTGTAACAGGCAAAAGGAAACGAGATAGGCACATGGTTCCTTTTGAGAATATGCATAGAATCACTTTCTAAGTCGATTTACTCATGTCCCATTGTCCGTCCGTCCATGTATTTTGTGAACAAACTACAGGTCGCATTTATAATCCGATTTGGATGAAATTTCCATAGGTCACGTATTCAGCCCAAGGACGAACCCTATTGAAATTGGGAAAAATCGGTTCATATTTAGATATAGCTCCCATATATATATTTAACCGATTTAATGTAAACGGTCCCTATATATCTTTCGATTTGTACGAAATTTGGTACAGCGTAATAAATTAGGTCTCTAGAATGTATGTCCAGTCTTCTTGAAAATCGGTTCAGATTTGGATATAGCTCCCATATATATTTTGTCCGATTTAGGAATGGTATACCAAGTCCCTATATCTTTCGATTTGTAATCAGATAGCGCACTGAATTAAGTCTAGAATGATGTGTGTTTAGTTTCGTGAAAATCGGTTCTGATTTAGATATAGCTCCCATATATATTTTGGTCCGATTTAATGTAAATGGTCTACCAAAGTCTCTATATGGGCAATATTGCCAATTTTTTAATATTCCATTTTCAAAAAATCGTCTTTTTTGCTTTTGTGGCACATCAATGATTTTTGGTACACATATAGAGAAAAATGTTCTGACTCCGAAACCGTTCGCGATCAAATTTTTGGTTGATGCGCGCAAAAGTTATCGAGGTTTTAATTTTGGGCATAAGAAAAACGTAAAATTACGCCGTTTATTATATTGACCAAAAACGTAGATATGTATCTTCCTCCAAAAAATAAGAATATGAATATATTATAATAATCGCGAAAAAGTTGCACATCTTCGCGAAATATGAGAAAAATAATAAAAATATAGGAGATTACGTCAATATTTTCATTATATTAATGACATACACACACCTAAAAATGAATTTAAAAATATCTACATAATCTAAAGACCATGATGAATCAAATGATATCAAAATCACACAAGTCCGTGTAGCGGTTTGTAAATTACAGCGACAACAAAACAAGATATTAAGGAAAAATATTTGTTTTTGGTTGAAAAATATTGTCATCATATTTATTTTTTAATTCTATACAAGAACTTTGAAAACATTGGGGTTATTCTGCTATTTTACCTGAATTTCGCCGAAAAATTTACATATATAATAATAATCACTTTTTGTGTATAAGTATACACCTTGCGGATTATGCCAATACCTTCTGATAAATCTTGGGGTTCTATAAATAGGAAGAAATCTTAAAATAAAATAATATTATGAAATACACATTTTAAATTGCATGCGCATGCGGTTTCCAGGAAGTACTGAAGTTTATAGCAAAACACACTCTAAACGAAAAGTAAAAATATGAAAAAACAAAAAAA
>NW_026873234.1:0-14455 GCF_032173495.1 Musca vetustissima | reverse complement strand
CACGCCTTGGTATGGTCCTTGAAAAAATATTCTTTAAAAAATCCACGCCTTGGTATGGTCCTTTAAAAAATCCACGCCTTGGTATGGTCCTTGAAAAAATATTCTTTAAAAAATCCACGCCTTGGTATGGTCCTTGAAAAAATATTCTTTAAAAAATCCACGCCTTGGTATGGTCCTTGAAAAAATATTCTTTAAAAAATCCACGCCTTGGTATGGTCCTTGAAAAAATATTCTTTAAAAAATCCACGCCTTGGTATGGTCCTTGAAAAAATATTCTTTAAAAAATCCACGCCTTGGTATGGTCCTTTAAAAAATCCACGCCTTGGTATGGTCCTTTAAAAAATCCACGCCTTGGTATGGTCCTTTAAAAAATCCACGCCTTGGTATGGTCCTTGAAAAAATATTCTTTAAAAAATCCACGCCTTGGTATGGTCCTTTAAAAATATCTATAAAAGAATCCACGCGTCTGGTAATCCTTGAAAAAATATTTTATAGAACATCCACGCATATGGTATTTAATATTAAAAAATCCACGCCTGTGGTAGTCCTTTTAAAAAATATTTTGAAAAAATTCCACGCTTGTATTAGTGATAATTCTAGGGAAAAAATTATTTAAAAATCCTCGTTTGTAGTCCTTGAAAATAAATCCATGCTTTTAGTCCTCATATTCTTATAATATGTCTTACTTTTAAAGTTTCTACATAATTAAATAAACAAATTCCAGTTTGTTTCACCAGACCACAATCTGTATAGTCCGCAGGATATTATTAATGGCGGGTAATTTAAAATTAAACTTAACAAATAACTGAATTATGTATCGTCATTATCATCTACACATGATCTTTAGTTGGAATTGCTTAGAGTTCAGTTCGAAAACTGCATCATAAATCAAGTGGTCAAGTAAGTAACTCAGAGCAGTAGCCAGAAGTGAACATGCAGCAGCAGCAGCGAAACAAGAAAACGTCGGTAACCACCACCATTCCGAACTCCTTAAAGCCTAAACTGTGTAGATTGGAAATTATGAGCACATAATTTTAAATCGGCTAAATAGTTGATGTGTCAGAGATTATGTCAATAAAATCTATGCCCATTTCTTATTTAATCTAATTGCCGGCAATGTATCGAGAAAATGCAATTTCCCCTTCTGTTAAATGATTCTCTCACTCTAATGCAAGCCAATTTAATAGCCTTAAAACGCTTAGTGCTATTCGGCTAAAGATACTACAATTTAACACAAAACCAAATAAATCCTTGAGTAATTGACATCTGGACAAGTGAGTGCGTCTGTGTGTTTGAGTGTGCGAATGCTGCACTCATGTTGTTGCATTGTGAAAACAAGCAAATCCTTTTGGCACGCACTACACAGAGCTGTACAGGAGACGCAACATATGCGTGTTGGATGAAAAGCAAACACAAGCTACACACACATTTTAATGCAACAATAACACCAAACCTCTGTAACATTTAATAGTGCCTGCAATGCAGTCAGTATTCCTTCTACGCTCTCTAGTGTTCTGCTTGTCTTCGATAATCTTTTGAAAATCTTTCGAACAAGTCTACACCGAATCTAAGCCAGCAACTGCTGCTGCTGCAGCACCCCACCACCACCACCACTACCAGCTTGTTAAATAGCCAGACAGTTGGCAATAACACACAACGCACTGCAACCCGAAGTTTGGCCACAGCAAGTTATTATCGTTAAATCAAACATATTGAGTAATCAAATCGAACACACAAAACCATGCGAATCGCCAAATCTAATCTGACAAGGACGTTTCATAGCAGGAACAACACTTGAAATGCGGTTAAATATTTTCATTGTAAGCGTGCAAGTGCAAAAGTTTGTTGAATGGCCAGCCAGTCAGCCAGCCATCCACTCTGCCAAGTGTTCTTAGGCATGTTGCCTGTTTGTCAATTTGAGGAAGAGGGTGGTGGTTGGTTGGGATGGGTGTATTTTACAAAAACCACAATCGCACAACCACCAAAAAATTCTTTGTGATTATTGTAAATAAATATTTGCCGAAAATGGGCATAACGATGTTCCTGTCACTTGGCAAATTTGATAAATGTTTAAACCTGAAGAGGGGGTGATTTTTTTGAAACAGATTGTAATATTTAGAATTTATTATTGTTTTTCTTGTGGGTTACATTAAATATTTTTTTCTTTGACTTACGGTTGGAAATTCGTTACATTTTTTTTATGATGACAATATTTTATGAAGGTTGCAGTTGAAATAGGGAATCTAGTGGTTAAAATAGGTTATCTGCTTTAACAAATACATTTTATTTTTTGTCTTTATCATGACGGTCTTCAGGGCACCATTATATAAAATTATTTAATATCCCCATGGACATTTTTGAAGTTAGTAGGAGAGACTGGGACACCTTCGACATCGGGGCACATTCAGCAATGGCGTTTTCGACATGAATCTCTAATCGTATATCACTAGATTTAATGCATAGGTATCGAATATCAAAATAAATAACTGTCGCAAAGTTTGGAAACTCTAGCTAATAAGCTTATTTAGATACACGGGTTTTTGTAATATTTCCATTCCATTTCGTAAGTATTTCGTGTATAAAACTTTTCACATTTTAAGGTAGTATTATTAAAAAGTCGTTAATTACAATGCATATCCTTATAGAAATACTTAAAAATATAATGTTTTTAGAATATTGATAGAAAAAAAAGAAAACACTGTAGAAAGTCCCTTCAGGGTAGATTCGGAATTTTAAAGTGGGACACATTCGGCTATATACATATAGTGTTATATTAATACCTTAAAATGTTTTTGTGTTTGTCTTTAAAAATAATCCTTAAATTTGGTTCGAAATTACATATGCAAGACCCTTCACCGCACTGTGGTATAGGATATTATAGCTTCCATATATATTTTCGTGCGTTTTTAGGTATCTAGTGCACCAAATCCCCTATATAACCTTCGATTTGCACGAAATTTGGCATTTACTGAATTGAGTCTAGAATGATGTATTTTAAGTTTCAGAAAAATCGGTTCAGATTTCGATAAGCCTCCCACGTATACATATATATATATTTGTCCGATTTTACCTAAATGGTGCACCAAACTCCTAATGTTTGTCCGATTAACACGAAATTTTGCACAACGTATCAAATTGAGACTTGAATGGCGTTATTGCGTTTTGTTGAAATTTGTACAGGTGCAGCCATAGCTTCCATATGTATTTAAGTTGAAATTAAATTTTTAACAGATAGCGTGTAGCAATTTTGCTATAAATCGTTTTCCAAAATTTGTCCCATGGTACGCAGACGAGTCGAAATCTGCCCGAATGAAATTAAATTTATCATAGGTTGCAGGAAGACATGAGTATGATTCTTCGAGGGAACATTGAAATACAATTGTAAGGATACATATGTACAATATACCAAAGTGGCGAAGGGTATCATAAAGGCCCAGTCCGACTTTACTACTTTCCTTACTGGTTTTAAGATATAAATGTATACCCCTCTGATGTTTAGTATTGAAAATCCGATACATTGGTTCCCTTTTTATGGTACCTTCCATATATTGAAGTTTTTTGTCGTAATTTGGTATTTTGTGTTTTCATCGGGTAGTATTCCCCATAGAACATTACCCCACTATTTGAAGCTTTTTGGGATGTTTTTCAATCAATTATTTCTAATTTCATATTAGGAAATATCTCTATTAAAAATATATATAAAATATCTCTATTAAAAATTATGAATATTGGACCAATTTGGTATTTAGGGTCCTCGCTTGGTGTAAAGGGTTCTTGAAGACTGACATTTACCTATAGAGAAAATGATTCAAGTTTTGGCATAACCCTCACATAAGGGTAGCCTTCCATTGTCAGTATTTTGAAGTTTTTAGACTAAAATTCCCATTGTAGTGCTAGTAATTCGCCATTCTGAAGGCAAAACACATTTTTGTGGAAAATCCGGTTTTATATTGCCTCTCATAAAGGTCCCCATTTTCTCATGGAAGTGGCTATAATATGGCATATCAGATTCTTTTCCGAAATTATTCAACATACTTTAATGTAAATTAGCAACAACACAAATATCCCGTTTAATTTTCTAGTTGTTGAAGTTCCTACTCCATTTTTTTCAAACTATCTGTGTTGGAACATTATTTTTTCGAATCATGAACAACCTAATAGGGAAATAACATTGTCCCCACATAAAGGTCCCAATCGATTTTTTGAATGCGCACAACATGGTGGATGGTATAAAAAGTTCGGCACGAATGACTATTTTGAAAGCTAGTTATGAAGGACTTTCAGTATTATATTTTCGAAAAGCTTTAATGAGCTTCGGTTGAGGGACACATGGATTTTTAATGCAGATTTTGAAAGGTTTATTTATTTAGTTAAAAAGATAAAGAATTATGTCCATATTGCCCTCGTAATTTTTAATAATATTTTTATGCTAAAATTTTTACCGTTATAATCAGAGCCACAAGGACTTCCTATGATACAAATTTCAAAACTAACTGCGGGCGGTACCTAAACTACATTTACCAAAATTTAATCTATCAGTCTAACTGGTTCAAGTTCATTTCTTTACATCTCATATATTTTAAATTTCTGTTATAAAAATTATTCACAATTTAACCTTTCAGCAAATTTATCTCTAGACTTCATTTTTGTTATCAAAGTATCCTGAATAACAAACATCAAAACACATGTTTACGTAAACAAATTTTCATGTGAAATTGTCACATGTTACAATTTGTTTGAACAGATAAGAAAATATCATTGAAATGTAATTACCCAAAAAGAGAACAAATCAAATCCTTCACCAAATTGAATTCATATCTAAAATATCATTCATCATCCGAGACAATAACTAATGAATGCAACGCCTTCATAATTTCGATTTAAAAATCACAAAAACAATGAGTTGTGATAAAGGGCCAACCCCTTGAATATGTATGAGCCAATACGTATGCGCACAAAATGTAGCACCCCTAAACTGCGCTTGCGTTTTAGATTGGCTAAACGATTTCGCATTTCAAGTAGTCTCGTAACAATTGACTTAATTACAAGAGAGATAAAGAAAATTAGGGGTTGGTAGAAATGAGACCATTCAGTGATTGATGCAGATCAATGTCGTAAAAATAAAATTGTGTATGATTCTTTGTGTATGATTCTTTATGGTGTGAAGTGAAGGCGGAAAAAGATATGCATATGTAGGGGCTTATATTTCTGGGAAGAAGTACCTAGAATTCCAATTTCGGTTGGAAAATGCGTCCAAATCTCTCAAAATACCGAAAATGGGGGATATGTCCAAACATGCCAAACTCCAAAACTGCAAAATGCAAAGTTCGAGACTTTTCGGTTAACACTCTCAAAATACGGAAAATATGGGGTCTACATCAATGAAATACTCATATTGATCATTCTCGGCATAGATGTATGTCAGCCTGCAAAAACACTGTATGCAAGATTACAGAACTTTCCGTAGGAAAATGCGCTTAAAACCTTTAAAATTCTGCCAACTGGGAGGTACCATAATCCATTTGTCATGTCCAAATTTAAGGAGTATTAGCAATGGCTGAGCAAACTTCAACTTCCGAGTTGTCTTAACAATTTGGTTGGAGCACTCTAGATACAATCGTATGTCTTACAAGAAATTCAAAATAGAACACCCTTCGTCAATATAATGCAAACTTTTGACATCCGTTCACTTAAAATAATAGAAATATTACCTTCAATGATTCTACCTTTAAAGGCCGAAGCTTTAATATATACTCTTGGACAAAATTTAGAGTTTTTATACCCTACACAACTATGTTGTCAGGGTATTAAAGCTTTGTGCAGCCCCAAATGTTTGTAACGCCGCGAAATATTGGTCCTAGACCCACCTTTAAGTATACCGATCGTCATATCTCGACTAGCTGAGTCGATCTAGACATGTGTGTCCGTCCGTCCGTCTGTCCATTATAATTTGTAAACACGATACAGGCCACAGTTATGGACCAATCTTCACGAAATTTTGCATGTATGATTGGTTCTGGCCAATGAAGACCCCTATTGTTTTTTTGGAAAAGATCGTTTAAAATTTAGGCGATGAAATGGACCAAATACTAAATTTTTGTCGGTTTTTCTGGTCGCTCCAGAGGCCGCAATAATGACCCGAACATCGTGAAATTTTGCATGGAGAAGGGGATCGGGCCATAGAATAAGATCGGTCAATATTTAGCGGGTAAAATGGACCCTGACTTTTGTGTGAAAAATGACAAAATTTGTATTCTGTCGCGTATATATTTGTCCCTGAAGGACATAGACCCGAGAAGTTGATATTATATCCAAGAGGAGTGGTTGACCTTTAAATGAATACCAATTATATTGTTGTATGTGCTCGGATGTGGGAGTTACACCCACATATTTACAGGTATATCCGTATTCGTATATTATTTAGTAACCCATTACCATACTGGAGGCCGGAAATATAGCGCTGATAGCTTTGAAATGTTCTATGAGGTTCCAGTTATGATCAAGGACAACGCCTATAATTTTCGGTGATGATCGGATAATAATTTTGGAATGAAGTGGACCGAAAACTTATTTTTTTTGCCCAGGCTCGGAATAAACATCCGCAAAAAATTTGAGTTCCGTGGTAGTTGTGTAGGGTATCGTATGGTCGGCCCCGTCCGACTATACTGCTCCGCTCACTGGTCTAATTGTAGACCAATGCTTTTTTTGTATCATATAATATAATTACGAGTTATTTCAAACGGCATTATTCAATTAATATACCCTTAATGTTTTTCCTGAATCACTCATTCAAGCATATCATGCAACTTCAAATTGAATTAGACCTCCACATTCGATGACATTTCCTTTTAACATTTGAACTTTTTTTATTCCTAACAACAATTAAGTGAATATTGTCATAATAAAAACTAATTCGACTAAATTAATGATGCATTTTTCTCCCCATAAAGAGCTAACAGCTAAATGAACAATGTTTGAAGTTTCAACGCTTCAATTTAAAAACCTGTCAACATGGATGATTATCACCCACAACCATAAACATAAAATGCTTACTAACTTGTCTCCATGAGTTTGTGTGTCTATTTGTATGTGGTAAAATCCCTCTTGCAATAAACGACCCACTTAAATGCTTTGATGTCACACAGCAACCAACCAAAACAGAACCGAATAGAAGTAGAAGAAAAACAAAACAACTCTGGCAATTTGTAGTACTAACTGTAAACAAAAAACCCTACAACTTAACTTAAAAAAGAAAAATAACCCGCCAAGAAATGTAGGATAGAAAAAAGAAGTAAAATTCGATGGGGAAACAAATAACAGAATATGGCTAGCTGGCACAGACTTGGAATCATATTTCTTGGCTTATGACAACCTTCAAGATACGGCGACACTACCAAACAACCAACCAGGCTTGTCGGCTGTAAAGCCAAAGGAATAGCCAAGATGACAATTGCAGAAAGCAACAAAAACAACAACATCGGTAACACTAAGAAGCATAAATGGTTATGCTAAGGCAATGTGCGCATGCGCATCGTGTGCAATGTCAGGAAAATACAACAAAACACTCGCACTTACAGCGAGGCAGATAGACAAACTTTTGACTATTCGCACACTGAAAGCCACAAATTGACTGGTGTGGAAAATATCAACGGCAACAACAACAACGATAACAACCAGAAGAAACAAAATGAAATAACCATAAATGTTATTAAAATGCATTACAAACCGCAACAACCACAATAAAAATGAATAGTCGTTGTACAACAACAATTCCCTGTGTAGTTGCTGTTGTATTTGTTGTTTGTCTGTGAGGCAATCATAATGATGATCCTTTTTTAATAAAGTGTTTGTTGCAGGAAAATAAGCCATTTTCCGCTATTCATAAGCTGCGGAGTTGCCAAGACGATTTAGGAAAAAATAAAATTCAGTAGTGTTGGCGGGTTATTTGGGATACCATTTGTATTTTGTTTTTGCAAAATAGTCAGGCTTAATCCCAGTTTGTTGTTTTTATAAAAAAAAACTATTTTTTAGTGGGGAATGTATGGCATTTTTTTAACTAGCAATACCAACAACAACGTTATGTGCATTCGTCACAAAGTGACGACACATAGCAGTGGGAAATGTATTGTAGTTGTCTGTAAATGCCTTGTTGCTTCTGGGGAGAATATCCCAACAAAAAACTAAGGGAACTGATGAGGATCAGTGGCGAGATCCGAAACTATAGTCTTCCCTGCCTTACCCCTCGGCGGACAATGCCATACATTCCCCACTAATAAATAGTTGTTTTTTATAAAAACAACAAACTGGGATTAAGCCTGACTATTTTGCAAAAACAAAATACAAATGGTATCCCAAATAACCCGCCAACACTACTGAAGTTGTAGACGAGGCACGGTCATACTGTTTGGTTTATTGCTTTAACTAGCAATACCAACAACAACGTTATGTGCATTCGTCACAAAGTGACGACACATAGCAGTGGGAAATGTATTGTAGTTGTCTGTAAATGCCTTGTTGACCACGAAGTCAGGCGCCAACGAAACGAACTTCTCATTGGGGTCGTATCGCTGGTAACGTAAGAACTTCGAATTGTCACAAGAGACATTTGGGTTTGAAAGGTTTTTTGTAAAGAAGCTATTAATAGCTTCTGGGGAGAATATCCCAACAAAAAACTAAGGGAACTGATGAGGATCAGTGGCGAGATCCGAAACTATAGTCTTCCCTGCCTTACCCCTCGGCGGACAATGCCATACATTCCCCACTAATAAATAGTTGTTTTTTATAAAAACAACAAACTGGGATTAAGCCTGACTATTTTGCAAAAACAAAAAATACAATTTTCAATAAGTCCGCGCGGATCTATTCTCCACTATAAGGGTTGTACATTATAATTTGATATTTAAATTTAGGGTTTTTCGTATGATAGAAACGTCTTACAATATTTGCCAATATAACACCCCAGCTATAAAGGTTCTGCCCTATGTTCAGTATGTTGAAGATTCTATCAAAATTTGACAATGTAAATACCAGTAAATGGGTATTCCAATTCCTTAGAGGATAAAGATCTATCTGAAATAGGATCGGATCATTAAGGGTGTTATATTGAAAGGTATTGTAGGACGTATATATCCATGTCACAAGGATCATGAAAATACTTGAAATAGCGCGACACCTTGCAAAACCTCGAAATAGTCACCTAAGAATATTATCAAAATAAAAGTCTATATCGATTTACCCATGTCCTACTCTTAGGATGTTTTCATGTTTGGTATAGCCCCCATTTAACACCATCACAAAATGTTCGGTATTTAGAAGATTTTAACGCATTTCCAGGCTGTCATTTGGCTAGTCATTTGACTAGGTTTTTGGAGGCTGGTATACATACATCATTATAGGTCAATGTTTCCACATAGTCCCCATATAATGGTCCCGACAATTTGCGACATATTGATGCTTGTAGCCGCATTTTCCAACAGAAAAAACTTGTTGTCATTTTGGGGTTTTAGAGGATGCCACTAGCTCCCATACAAAAGCCCCGATCAGTTTTCCTTTTTTTTTAATCCAAGTTTGATTCAAGCTTTTTAAAATATTAAAAAAAGCCAGCTTGAGGAATGTCCTTTAAAAATATTTTTAAAAATTCACGCTTGATGAGAGTCTTTATTTTTTTTAAATCCAGTCTTTAGGAAAGTTTTTAAAGATCACGCTTAAAACTATATTTTTAAAAGATCACGCTTAAAACTATGTTTTTAAAAATCCACGCTCATGGAAAGTTATTCAAAAATATTTTTAAAAAATCCAAGCTTGAGGAAAGTCATTCAAAAAGATTTTATAGATCTCCCATATAGGTCCCGTCCATATCGGTATTATGGGAGTTTTAGCCGCATTTTGCAGCCGAAAAACTTTCATTTGAGGAATTGGAGGTTTTGAGGCTACCATAAATCTGAGCAGTAAATGACTGTTAAAGATGCATGTTTTGACCTAGCCCCGTAAAAATGTCATTCCCGTTGGGAACTATCTGTGAACACATGAAACCCTATTTAAAATTCTATAAGAACACACAATGTCAAATTACAGACACTTCGTTTGGAAAATACGATTATATGGGTGATATATAAAAAAATTAACTTTCAATATAAATGTTCGCTGAAGAAGTCTTCCATTCTCGGAGGCCTCAAAAGGCTATTTATACACTCGTCGTTTGTAAATTGAAGCTAGAACCATTAAAATACAGGAAATATTTTATTGAACCCGTTACTCAACAAGACTTACTAATAATAGCCACATCATTTTGAAAATGTTTCCATATTCCGAATATGGAACAATATTGTTATATTTGGATTATACCAAAAGTGAACAAATATATCCCATTGTCAATACCACAAACTATTAAAACTTTTGACAAATTATTTTTAAATTGAACTCCATATGTCAAAATCGGAATTTTCTCAAAATTATTACGACTTTTCTAAAATTTGTTTACCCCTACTTGGCAACACTGCAAACTTTTCACATTGTCTGTTGAATGTGTCTGCCTCCTGCTTCGCTGCCTGGTGTTCCGATAGTTTTTCCTTTCCAACCATATTTTGTGAAAGCGCATCAGCACAACGCTTGCCATAGAGCCGAACAAACAAAAAACAATATCGATAGAAATTTCGCACAGCATGTGGGTGGAAAATTGGTGCTGTAAAAGGAGAATCACAACACTTGTCAATAAGCGGCAAAAGTTGACAAAAGCACACAAGAAAAGATAAATCTTAACAAGCCAATGTAACCCAAGAGAAGCACTAACCAATTGAGGAGAGAGATCTTAGCGCTGTAACAAGATGAAAACCCCACTGAAGAGGACCATTTTAATAATATGGTTTGCCCTGACAAACTAAAGCGAATGAATGAAAAGAAAATAATAACAAAAAAAGTACGACTATTTTAATGACTTGTATTTTTGTTGTACTTAAAGAAAATTTGATATTTTTATATTTGGCTAAACAATGTAGCAGATTATTATAGAGTTGTATGAAGTTAACATAACGACAGACGTTTTAAGTTGCAGTCTAATTGGACATTTATGAAAAACTAATACGAACTAAGAGAAACAATTGACATTTTGATGATTCATAGATATTTAATTGAATTCGATTGAGGTGCAATTTTGTTAACGGATTTCTAATGTAGGCAATGAATAACACAATATTATTGGGGTAGAAAATATCTTATGGGGATGAAAGCCTTTGGTGGGTAACATAGGAACCCAAATGGAGAATTTTTGAGTTATGGCGCGAAGCTATATATCTATTTTTGTAACTTTTGTTGGTTATTTTTGAGATGACATCGAAGGCTTTTTTAAAAAATTTTATAGCCTCTTCGAAGGCTCTAAGGCGAGGATTTTTTAAACCATTTTTATAGCCTCTTCGAAGGCTCCAAGGCGTGGATTTTTTAAAAAAATTTTATAGTCTCTTCGAAGGCTTTATGGCGAAGATTTTTTTAACAATTTTATAGTCTCTCCGAAGGCTTTAAGGCGTGGCTTTTTTAACAATTGTTGTAGACTCTTCGAAGGCTCTAAGGCGTGGATTTTTTAACAATTGTTATAGACTATTCGAAGGCTCTAAGGCGTGGATTTGAGGAAAGCCTTTAAAAATCATTAAAAGAAAAAGGTAAGCTTGAGGAAAGTCTTTAAAAAAATAAAAGAAAAATCCACGTTTGAGGAAAGTCTTAAAAAAATAATTTTTATACCCTTCACCACACTGTGGTACAGGGTATTATGTCTTTGTGCATATGTTTGTAACAGGCAAAAATAATCGAGATAGACACATGGTTCCTCTTGAGAATATGCATAGAATCACTTTCTGAGTCGATTTATGCATGTCCGTCTGTCCATGTTAAATGGTAAACAAAGTACAGAATATATATATATATATATATATATTCGTCCGATTTTAGGTAAACGATGCACCAAAGTCCCTAGAAAACCTTTTCATTTGCACGAATTTTGGCATAGCGTACTGAATTAAGTCTAGGGTGATGTATGTTAAGTCTGGCGAAAATCGGTTCACATATATTTTCGTCCGATTTTATGTAATTGGTGCACCAAGGTCCCTATATATCTTTCGATTTGCACGAATTTTGGTATAGGGTATTGAATTAAGTCTAGCATGATGTTGCTAAGCTTCGCGAAAAGATCCATTGACACAACGTACTGAAGTAATACAAATTAATCTCTGGCAAGTTTCCCTGAAATCGGTTCAGATATAGATATATAACAAACACGCGACGTCTGTTAGCATACATATGTAGAATATACCCAAAGTGATGAAGGGTATCATATAGTCGGCCCAGCCCGACTTTACTACTTTCCTTACTTGTTAAAAAATCCACGCTGGAGGAAAGTCTGAGAAAAATAATTAAAAAAAAAAATGCCAGTTTGTGGTAAGACCTTTAAAATAGTTTTAAAAAATCCAACCTTGGGAATGTTCTTGAAGAATATTTAAAAAACACTTTTTGTTAAGCGATTTAAGAATATTTTAAAAAATTCACGCTTGTGGAAATATTTCGTGACATTTGCACTCTCTTGCCCGATTAGAGGTCAACAGCACCTCTTCCATACACTGACATATTTTCCGAATATTACTAATATTCAGTACAGCCCTTCTAATTACTTGTCCAGATTGGCATATAACTGTGGCCTATAGATCGATTCGAAAAATTACAAAAAAAAAAAAAAAAAAAATAAGTTTTCGGTCCACTTCATACCAAAATTATTATCTGATCATCACGGAAAATTATAAGCGCTGTCCTTGACCACAACATGGAAATCGATCAGCGTTATATTTCCGCCTTCTAGTGTGGTGATAGGTTACTAAATAATATCTGAATACGTAAGCACCTGTAAATATTTAAGTGTAACTCCCACATCAGACAATATAATTGGTATCAATTAAAAGGCCAACTACTCCCCTTAGATATACTATCAACTTCTCGGGTCTATGTCCTTCAGTAGTAAATATATACACTATAGAATACAAATTTCGTCCTTTTTCACTCAAAAGTTAGAGACCCTCTAAATATTGACCGATCTTAAAAAAAACAGGCATGCTTATTCTTTGGCCCCATCCCCTCCTCCAATTAAAAATTCGGACGGACACATATATCTAGATCGACTCAGCTAGTCGAAATATGACGATCGGTATACTGATAGGTAGGTTTAGGACCAATATTTCGAGACGTTACAAACTCATGGGGCTGCACAATGCTATAACACACTGATAGTTGTGTAGGGTATAAAGATCCAAGCTTAATATATTTTTAAGAAATTTAAATTTGTTGTGAGCTTTTACTAATTACGTTCCAAATATCGATTATCGTGTTAAGCCATCCCAAAAATCCTTTAACATGTAGCCTTTTTTAAAATTTATGGTATGCAATTTTTCTTTAAAATATCTTCAAAATATTTGACCACCTATTAAACATCACATGATTTGTAACCATTAATGTCAATTAACAAGATTTGAATATAAAACGACATTCAATTAATAATTTATTACAGTACCATTCAACATATTTTCTAAATCCTTTTAATAAAATCATTACCTCCAGCACAGGATCACCAACGTAGTTCAGAGAACGAGACCCACAAAAATCTCAAAATGAAGAAAATGTCTTTACTATCCTAATTAATCGCTGTTAACTACCACGGTCCACTTGTGTGAGAACTCTATGTGATTGTTGTGATGATAAAGAGGACGAAGTCAACATACCTGAGAGACGCAGAGACAGAGAGCGAGCGAGAATAGGGCGGTCACCAAAAACTAAATGAAACCCTAATCAAAGGAAATTGTTTTTGTTTCTTTGGATTTTTCAAAGGTATTTTGTATTTTCAGTTGCTAATTAAGCAAAAATATCTTTGCTCAATCGAATTCTGAAAATAAATCAAAGGAATTTTCAATTTATTAACAAACGTTGACTGCACTGCACTTAACATTGTGGGACCCATCAGTCTGGCGGCCATGTGTGCGTGTGTGTGCGAACCCAACGATGGCTTAAATATTTGTGTGTGATGTTCGTAGTTGGATTGGCTGGTTAGTTGCTCAGTTGGCTGTTCCCTGACTGGCGGTGTTCTTTGCTTTTCGGTATTTTTTAGTGTTTGCCGGAGTTTTTGTGGCATCTTGAAAAGGGTTTCACTATGTATGGCGTTTTGATTAGGTTCTCCTTGTTGTTTCAGACAGTTTACTCTGTTGTTGTAGCTTTCAGCTGGATTCCCGTTTGCAATGTTTGGTTTCTAATTAAAATTCCTTCAGGTCTTTAAACTTGTGTGCGCACAAGCACACACATTTTGCAATTTGGCTAAAGTTGAAAAGTGCGTAGTCGCTGTGAGATTAAAAATTGAAGCGATGAGTAATCTGCAGCGCAATTCTTCAAAGTTATACAAAACTAAAACTCAGAATGAAAATTGCTATTTTAA
>NW_026873233.1:0-14444 GCF_032173495.1 Musca vetustissima | reverse complement strand
GTAGTGTTGTGTATCTGCTTCGTTCGTTCGTATTGTTGGCTCAATTAAGAACGTTATGCCAAATTTCGTGCAAATCGAAAGATATATAACGACTTTGGTGCACCATTTACATGAAATCGGACGAAACTATATATGGGAGCTTTATCTAAATCTGGACCGATTTTCACGAAACGTGGCAGACATCACTCTAGGCTCAATTCAGTACGTTATGCCAAATTTCGTGCAAATCGAAAGATATATAGGGACTTTAGGGCACCATTTACATGAGATCGGACGAAACTATATATGGGAGCTATATCTAAATCTGGACCGATTTTCTCGAAACTTGGCAGACATCACTCTAGGCTTAATTCAATACGTTTTGCCAAATTTCGTGTAAATCGCAAGATATATAAAGACGTTGGGGCACCATTTACATGAAATCGGACGAAACTATACATGAGAGCTATATCTAAATCTGGACCGATTTTCACGAAACTTGGCAGACATCACTCTAGGCTCAATTAAGTACGTTGTGCCAAATTTCGTGCAAATCGAAAGATATATAGGGACTTTGGGGCACCATTTACATGAAATCGGACGAAACTATATATGAGAGCTATATCTAAATCTGGACCGATTTTCACGAAACTTGGCAGACATCATTCTAGGCCTAAATGATTAGGCTGTACCAAATTTCGTGCAAATCGAAAGATATATAGGGAGCGTTTACATTAAATCGGGTAAATATATATATGGGAGCTATATCTAAATCTGAACCAATTTTTCCCAATTTCAATAGGGTTCGTCCTTGGGCCGAATAAGTGACCTGTGCCAAATTTCATCCAATTCGGATCATAAATGCGACCTGTACTTTGTTTACAATTTAACATGGACGGACGGACGGACATACATAAATCGACTTAGAAAGTGATTCTATGCATATTCTCAAAAGGAACCATGTGTCTATCTCGTTTCCTTTTGCCTGTTACACACATATGCACAAAGACATAATACCCTGTACCACAGTGTGGTGAAGGGTATAAAAAACATTATTGATAATTTCAAGGGCATGTAGGCCTGCTACCATAGCTCGTCCACGCTCTGTTCTTGAAGTTATATCAAACCATAACTATCTTAAAATTCCGTTGAACTTTTTAATGGATATTTTACTGATATGACAATTTGTTGATCATTGCGAACTGATCTTCATTAAAGTCTTTCTCTTTGATGAACGTTCACTACCGATATAATTGCATAAGTCAGACTTATAATTCGAGAAATTACGGATTTATTTATGGAATATTTCTTCAAAATATATTTAGTAATACATTTTCCATACTCAATGGTAATTACTTGTTTTCAACATGATATCTTTATTTTTGAAAACGTGCTCCGACATTTATTAACTTTGCAATTTTAGTAGCTTTAGTTTTGAGCATCAGTGTATAATTAGTATTAGTAAGCGTTTTGGCGCATTTTGCATCATAATTGGCTCCAATGTGATATTAATGATTTTCATTGAGCAGAAAATCTCCCTACCAAAAATTAACAACATTTACGCTTGTTATATATTTGGGCTAACCCGAAGCTCACATATAACGGTACTCCTCTATATTCGGTGTTTTGAAACTTTTGGACACGTATTTCAAACTAATCAGTTGTACGTTAGTACTTTGTGTTCTTCTTGGGTAGAATACATACAGATTATCAATATTGGTTCACTTTTTAGTACAGCCCACATATAGTGCTGCAAATTAATATTGTGGATTATCATTGAGTAGAAAATCTCTTACCACAAACTATCAATATTAGCCCAAGTAACCATGTAGTCACCATATTACTACGTGGTTCACATGGGATGTCAAATCTTCCTACCAAAAAATTTATTTACGTTTTGTTATATATATCCCATATAAATGTACAACCCCACGTTTGGTATTTTGAAGGTAATAGGCACATTTCTCCTTTGGAGTGGCTAGAGTTTGGCATTCCGGTATGTTGGAGGGTAAAACAAATGTCTTATATATAACCACCATTTTTGGAAATAATAAATTTCTGATTATTTAGAATTTGGCAAATCCTGAATTCCTGAAATCCATTATTTATTTATTATTATTTTTTTTAATTGCTTAAAACAGTTATGGCCGATTTTTAGATCCTGAGCGACGCAATAACGACTGCTAACATGCCGGCCAACTTCGATCATTTCTCCCATTTTATCGACATTTTCGTAGGCCTGTGCGAGGTGCATTTTTAACATCACAAAATCTTGAACGAAATCTACGAAACCAAAATTGCACATAATTGGCTGTTACTGTATCGGAACCCTAACACTATTCGCCTTTGTCAACGAAAAACTGTAAAATGCACCTCATTTTCTCTTAGTTCACTTCCATTTTTACCACCCTGTAACTCACATCTGAATGCACCAAACAAAAAACAGCAAAATAATTTTTTCTTGCGAAATGCCACCCTTCCAGCGAACATAAATCTGAAACTGTTTGATCGATACTTTACGAAAAATCTATCAGTACAGCCATAATAATGGATTTCTTTTTCCAGAAACTAAAATATGGGAGCTATATCTAACCTTAATCGATTGCAACAAAACTTCGCATACGTCAATCTGTCCTTAATAGGGCATTGGAGCAACCGTATGTTGCAGCACAGTGCGCTATCCGAACTTTATTTACAATCGGTGAGTTTTAATTTTTTTTATTTATAAAGACAGAAAATTGTTTTAAATAAAAACCAGAAAGGAAAGTAGTAAAGTCGGACGGGCCGACTATATGATACCCTTCACTACTTTGACATAGTCAACAGATGAAACCTAACAGACGTCGAATTTTTGAAGGACCATTAACATGAAAATGGATCCATAAACATGTCATTCTGCCACCTTTACTAAATTTCTCATTTGATCAGATATAGGGTTGCTTCTTATGTTATAGTAACTTCAGTGCGTTGTGCAATATTTTGTGCCGATTGGACCCACCCTGTCGAAGCATTTATATCCTATCTCTAGGTTATACTAACTTCAGTACGTTGTGCAAAATTTGTGTCAATTTGGCGTTAAATTGGACGAAAATATATATGTAGAAGCTATATCAAAATCTGAACCGATTTCCATGAGACTTGGCAGAGATTAACTACAGTTCATTGTACAAAATTATGTGGCAGTCGGACACACAAGTGCACAATTTACATAAAAGAAAATATATATGGGAGCTATATCTAAATTTGGACCGATTTTCAGCAAATTTAACATACATCATTCTAGACCTAATTCATTACGCTATACCAAATTTACATTAAATCGGACGAACATGTATATATGGGATCTATATCTAAATCTGGACCGATATTCAGGAAACTTAACAGACTAAATCGGAACCGATTTTTTCCAATTTCAATAGGTTTCGTCCTTGGGTCAAATAAGAGACCTATGCCAAATTTCATCCAATTCGGATCATAAATGCGACCTGTACTTTGTTCACAATTTAACATGGACAAACAGACAGACGGACCTGCATAAATCGACTTAACCCTTTTAGTGTTTTTTGTCGAATATATTCGACATTTGAAAATACTCTATTTCTTTGCGATTTTTCGGTTATCCTATGTACCGTTAGTTTGATGTTTTTGTTTTTGCTGAAAGACAGACGAATCTGGCCGAGAGTTAAAATGAAAATTGATCTTTTTTCTAAACTATGCCCCTTTATATGCTTTTAAATACAAAATTTTAGATTTTTATTCCGACAATTTTTTTTGACACTGAAAGGTTTAAAAAGTGATTCTATGCATATTTGCAAACGGAACCATGTGTTCTGTTCCTTTTTTCCATAATACCAATTTTATCATCTGAAAACTCGATATGGGAATGTAAAGCTGCTTTGGATGGGTAATAATACAGCAAATGGGACGGAACTTTATTTTTGCATTCAATGTTACCCAAGATTACAATAAATTGAAATTTATCACAACCAATCCACAACATTTTTGAAATGCTGGCCCAATTTACCTGTACATAATGGTTCATATTGCCCGCCAAGTTATTATATATATATATATATACTTTAGTTATTTGGTACACGATTTAGATGGAATGAAATAGAATAACTTCGTGTAATGTGGACTATGAGTTTAATGTAGACCACACATATATAGACAACTAATATACTATGTTGTGAAAACAATTTTTTTTTTATTTTTTTGTTTTTACTGTTAGTACGCCGACAATATCACAAAAATAAAATGGTAGTCCAGATTACCCGAAGTTCCTCTACGCTATGCAATATTTCATGTAAAGCGAGCAGGATCTTCCATTTGCATAAAATCGTGCAAAATATATTTTGAAGCTATATGTACGTCTGAACCGATACCAACAAAACTTCGCACACATCAATCAGGACCTAATATTGGGAATTTGGTGCATCATTTAAATAAAATCGGAATCTAAATCTGAAGTAATTTTCTTCCATTTCAATAGGTTTCATCCTTAGTACAAAATACATGGACGGACGGACATGCATAAATCGACTCAGGAAGTGATTCTATGCATATTCTCAAAGGTAACCATGGGTCTATCGGACCAATATTGGGAGTTTGGTGTGCCATTTACATAAAATTGGATTCAACTATATATGGAAGCTACATCTAAATCTGAACCTATTCCAACAAAATTTCGCATACATCAATCCGGACCTAATATTGGGAATTTGGTGCACCATTAACATAAAATCGGACGAAACTATATCTAAATCGGAACTGATTCTCTTCCATTTCAATAGGTTTCGTCCTTAGCACAAAAATACATGGACGAACGGACATGCATAAATCGACTCAGGAAGTGATTCTATGCATATTTTCAAAGGTAACCACTCGATTCCTTCTGCCTGTTACATACATATACACAAAGACCACAGTGTGGTGAAGGGTATGAATATTTAATATAAAGACTTCTCAAGAAATCCTACAAACTGACATTGACAAACTGAATTTTAGTAACTAGTTGTGCACTTTTTATTTTAAACTATGGTTAATTTTGCATTGTTTCTCTTCTCTCATTTACAGTTTTCTTTTACATTCCATCCTTTAAACGAAACGGGCCAATCATACGACATGGTCTTCATACTTTACTCTATTTAAGTTGCACCTTAATTTTTCTTTTAGTTATTGGTTAAATTACATAATAATAAGGTAACATCGCTGTCAAAGTAAAATAGGAGAAGAAAATAAGAAGTGAAACGAACGAAGAACACGACCAAAGGATGCATTCATCGCATCCTGATGAAGGCAATTACGTTGGCAACACTGAAAATACTTTCTGGTTCCTTCAAATTGGTATTAATTTAATGCAAAACTACAAACATGGTCACGAAAGTGTTCAGGCACAAATGAAGTATTATTTGTAATGTTGTTTGAAATTTGCACACTTTCAGCGTTCATTGTCGGCGCCCTGGTGCTCTGTGCTTCGGGTAGTTTTGTAGATAGAGCATAGTTTTCGCATTTCCGTTTGTCCTTCTTATGCTCATTTTTTCGAGTGTTCTTATTTTATTTGTAGTTGTTGCTGTTGTTGTCGGAAAGGGGAAAATTTTTTACTTTGGGCTTTGGCATTCGGTAACGAAGTTTTCCGTTATAATTGAATTTCGGTGCAAAATTTTGCTATTTCACCATTGAGTGTGAAAAATATGAGAAAATCTGCATGAGAGTTGTCTCAAAATGTTCGATTAAGGGGCGCTTTTTCAGATAGACAGGCAAACAGACGAATACAAATCGACTCAAGCAATTTCCGTCCTACCATAAATTTGAGACATTTATAGTTTATTTTATTATAGGGAAACAACTATACTCCTAAATGTATAAAATACCTTATCCAGAAAGTATTAATTTTAGTTATTGCGTCCCTCTTACTGTTGTGTTACTTTAATGGCTTTCGAATTTTCTTTTTGTCAAATTATATATATGGCTTTCTCATATATCTTTATTCCAAAGGAGCAACTTGTCCCCCCAACATTGTGTATTTTGATTTTTATTATTTGCTTCGTTATGCTTACCGAATTTTTACATTTTGCGCCCCACAATTTCATCCTATTATAACAGTTGCTGAAGCGTAATCTGATGGCAAAAGCAAATATCCAACATTGATATTATCAATATAAAACCTGTCTGATACAGTGGTATGATTCCCAGCGTGTATGACCTGCACTATAAAATTATTTATTTTTAAGTGACTAAGAAGGCTTAGGCAAGTTCGGTTTATGAAATTAGAAAAAATTCTAATGTTGATGACCACAAGTAGGTAGAAAATACTATGGATATACTGAAAATGAACGTTTGTGTCAATTTAAGCATATTCACCTTGGTATTCCGCGTTCTTGAAGAGCGAAGAAGTTCTTTGCAGAAAATTCAGATATGTGCTTTCACAAAGCCCTTATATAAACATCCTGTACCGTGTTATGTCTCTTCTGTAATCTGGCTTTCCTTGTTCTTAGCAAAGAACCCTCTTATGTAGAAAATTTTCAATATAGATCCAAGTTTTGACCTCGCTGATATTTAATAGATGTTTTTGGTAGATGCTTTTCCCTCGCTGTTCAGAATTCTGTCATACATTACAGCATCTCCCAACATCGCGTCCTAGTTATCTCCGCCGTCAACGTCGTCATCGGAATACGGAACATGAACACAGTCTCCTCTGCAGCACCTGACACCCCGTGTTAACATACAACGTCCAGGAAAGCAATATTTTCCGAAATTTCTTTCTGATTTCCATAACACCGATTAAAACCAGAGAGGAAAGTTCAAAAGTCGGACGGGGCCGACTACATGATACCCTTCACCACTTTGGGTATATTTTACATATGTATCCTAACAGACGCTTGCCAGAGACTTATTTATATAAGATCAGTACATTGTGTCAATCGGCTTAGCTATGGATCTTTTCACGAACAACATCATTCTAGACTTAATTCAGTACCCTTTACCAAAATTCGTGCAAATCGAAAGATATATAGGGTCTTTGGTGCACCAATTACCTTAAATCGAATGAAAATACATATGGAAGCTATATCTAAATCAGAACCGATTTATCTATATCTAAATCAGAACCGATTTTCACGAAACTTGGCAGACATCATTCTCGATCTTATTCATAACTCTGGTCCAAATTTCGTGCACATCGAAAGATTTTCAGGGACTTTAGTGGTTATTTACCTAAAGTCGGGCGAAGCTATATATTGAAGCTATATCTAAATCTGAACCGATTTTCACGAAACTTTGCACACATCATTCTCTACTTAATTTAGTACGCTGTGTCAAATTTCGTGCAAATCGAACGATATATAGGGACTTTGGTACACAATTAATCTTAAATCGGGCGAAGCTATATATGGGAACTATATCTAAATCTGAACCGATTTTCACGAAACTTTGCATACATCATTCGTGATCTCATTCATTACGCTGTTCCAAATTTCGTGCAAATCGAAGGACATATAGGGACTTTAGTGCACCATTTGCCCTATATCGGACGAAAATATATACGGGAGCTATATCTAAATCTGAACCAATTTCAATAGGGTTCGTCCTTGGGCCAAACAATGGAGTTGTGCCAAATTTCATCCAATTCGGATAATAAATGCGACCTGTACTTTGTTTACAATTTAACATGGACAGACAGACGGACGGACATGCATAAATCGATTTAGAAAGTGATTCTATGCATATTCTCAAAAGGAACCATGTCTCTATATCGTTTCCTTTTGACTGTTACAAACATATGCACAAAGACATAATACCCTGTACCACAGTGTGGAGAAGGGTATAAATAGATCAGGATTCCAATTATATTTTTAATCAAATACGCACAAGTTCCGGATTTAGTTCTATTTAGCACATAAGCACACTTTTTCAAGACTACCTCCATACCACCACCAAATTTATTACCCGTTAGTATCAAAGACCCGTTGGTACCTATTTCTAAATTTCCGTCAGTGACCCACGTTCTAAATTTTAGACTTCCAATTCTCTCTATTACCCAAATCCAAATTCGGTGCATGTTGGATTCTATTTACTATTCATACACATAAATTGTAGTTTCCAAAGTTGTCTCCATAACTCAATATTAAACTTCTACAGTAATCTAAATTCCAAGTCTCAGGATTCAACCAAATTCTAATTGTTCTCATTTTAGTACCATTTAGTACATTTCATACTCATAAGTAAAAATTTCTAAAACCACTCTAACAGTAATCTCAATTCCACCAAATTCCAAATTGTACCAAATTTGTACTTATGAGTACCCAAAGTAATTTCTAAATGTACCTCAATCCTGCTGTCGAATAATAATCGTAAGGCGAATAATAATCGTAATTTAAGAATTCTAGCTCTGTCTGTTCATTAAAAACCAAATTATAGCAGATTTGTTACGATTCTGTACTTTTCCTACACTCCCAAAGTAACATACTAAGCAACTTTTATGACTCGAGTTCTACCCGTTCACCAAATTCCAAATTGTACAAAATATTGTGCTCTTCGTACCAATAAGTACGAATTTTCAAAACTACCTCAGTAATGCACTCCAATAAGTCCACATTTAAGGATTCCAGCTCTATCCTTTCACCAACATCCAAATAGTACCAAATTTAGTATCATTTATTACTTTTCGTAGACGTTCTAAAAACTTCATAAATTCCACACACACACTCCAATAGTAGTTTTAATCATAAATTTTAGGATCCTAGCCCTATCCGTTTACATAGATCCAATTTGTATCATATTTAGTATTATTTCCAACACTGTCTCAATCCTGTACTCTAACAGTAATTTTATATTAAAATATATGTTTTCCATCTCTATCCTTTCACTCAAATCTTATTAGTTACTAGTGAGCGGAGCAGTATAGTCGGGCGGGGCCGACCATATGATACCCTACACAACTTCCACGAAAATCTAACTTTCTGTAGTTCTATATATTCTGAGCATGGGCAAAATTTCGCGATATTCAGTAGACGAGGATGTAGTTGTCCAGATTCTCTTTACCGTGGGTTATGTTGTGATGTTGGGCTTTCAATTGTGGCCTATAGATCGACTCGAAAGTAAAAACAGTGAGCGGAGCAGTATAGTCGGACGGGGCCGACTATAACTTTCTGTGGTTCTATATTCTGAGATTGGGCAATATTTCGCGATATTTGCACACTTGTGACAGGCTAGAGGTCAGAAAATATTACTAATAATCAGTACAGCCCCTCTAATTACTTGTCCAGATTCCCTTCACCGTAGGTTGTGTTGTGATGTTCGGCTTTCGACTCGAAAAGTACAAATAATTAAGTTTTCGGTCCACTTCATCCGAAAAATTATTATCTGAAACTAAGAGTTTAGGCGTTGTCCTTGACCATAACTGGAACCTCATGGAGAATTTCAAAGCGATCAGGCTATATATCCGCCCTAAAGTATGGTAATAGGTTACTAAATAATATATGAATACGTAAGTGTCTGTAAATATTTAAGTGTAACTCCCGCATCCGAGTACCTACGACAATATAATTGATATAAATTTAAAGTCAACCACTTCTTTTCGATACACTATCACCTTCTCGGGTCTATATCCCTCAGGAGTAAATGTATACGCCATACAATACAAATTTTGTAATTTTTCACACAAAAGTCAGGGCTCATTTGACCCGCTAAATATTGAACGATTTTTATCAAAACAGGCACGTTTATTCTTTGCCCCAATCCCCTTCTCCATGCAAAAATTCGCGGTGTTTGGGCCAACTTTGCGGCATCTGGAGCGACCAGAAAAAAAACGACAAAAATAAAGTTTAGGTCTATTTCATCCCCTAAATATTAACCGATTTTTTCCCAAAACAGTAGGGGTCTTCATTGGCCAGAACCAATCCTATATGCAAAATTTCGTGAAGACTGGTCCCAAACTGTGGCCTCTATCGTGTTTACAAATTATAATGGACAGATGGACGGTGTGCCCTTATCTAGATCGACTCAGCTAGTCAAAACTACCTTCATATCTCATCCTACACTCCAACCAAATCGAATTATACCATATTGAGTACCATTTAGTGACTTTTGTTTCTACAATTAATGATTTTCTAAACTACGTCAATCCTACACTCCAACAGTAATTTTAATTTCAAAATTCTCTATCCGTTCACACATGATCAAGTTGTACCAAAAACAGTACCATTTAGTACACATAAGTACTAAATGGTTTCATATCTCAATTCCGTTTTTCAACAGAACACCATTATTCCAAATTTTAGGTTTCCATCTCTCTCCGTTCACCCAAATACAAATTGCACCAAATCTAGTGCCGTTTAGTACTTTTCGTACATATAAATTTCTAAACATATCTCTATAGCTCAATCTTCAACAGTTATCTTAAACCATTTCCATACATCAACATCAATGCTCAACCTGTTTTCCATATAAAATAGCAAAATTAATTATACAATTAATTATAATTATAATTAATTATACAATAAGAACTAAATTTAGTAATGTTTAGTAATTTTCGTACACTTATAGGACGAATTTCCAAAAACTCTTTTTTCCATCTATCTTTCCATCAGTGATCCACTCTCCAATTTTCCTCTTCCCGTTTGCTTAATACATTTAGTACATTTTGTACCCTTCTATTTCGAATTTCCAAAAATCCAGGCTTATATCACGCCTACACATCAACGCACACTCAAAATTTCAAGCTTCTGATCTTTCAGTCACTCACTCACTACCTTATAATTAAGCTCTTTTATAAATTAAGATGTATGCGAATGATTGTATTATCTTGGAGTCTGGTCCCACTATCGATGACATTTGAGAATTGTTAAATTTCTACATAACTAATTCGGTACAGATCTTCTTTCGCAGGAATGTTAAAATATCCCGTAAACCACAAGCACAGCTCCCGATGGTCGAACATAGTGGAAGTGATGCAAATGTGGTATAGGTTGGTAATGTGGTATAGTCACTTTTTTTGTAAACTGAAAATTTTAGAATAACTGAAACATGTTCTATAGTTTGCTGTTCTCAAAAACATAAGATAGCAATGACCTGTTTAATTTATTTAAATCACGTTGAGAATCAGTACCAAAAATAAAATTTTTCATGAAATTGACTTTTTTTCGGTTGAAGTTTAAAAATAATTTTTTGTTTTACGGATGTACTTTAATCGTTATTACTAAAGCATTAAAATAATCAGTATGAACTAAAAATCAAATAATATGCGCGATTGCACCACATAATCACCAATTTGGAAAAAAAACTAGACATTTCTTCAGTAAACACAAGTGTAGGTAATGTGGTATACCTTGATTCTGCATGAAAAAAGGCCAGCACTAGACAAAATCTCATTACTATGTGAAACATTTGTACTCTACGAGAGTCTACCATGAATCACAAGGATGAAAAACAAAGGCTATGAGTTTTAACAAATTCTCCATACAAAAATTAAATATTGCCATGTGTAGACATTATCTATCTATATATATAAAAATGAATTGCTGTTCGTTAGTCTCGCTAAAACTCGAGAACGGCTGAACGGATTTTTCTTATCTTAGTCTTAAAATATTCGTAGAGCTTCAGGGAAGGTTTAAAAGGTGAGAAAAATTTAAAAATCGCGAAAAATTTGCAAAAAAGAAAAAATATTATGAAAAAAAATATTATGAAAAACAATGTTATGAAAAAATAAATATTCATTTGTCAAATATTGAAAATTTTCAAAATATTTTATTTTATTCAATTGGCATTGTAACGAAACTTTTTTTCTGAGAATGCAAAACAATAATTGAGATGAATTCGCGATCATTGTATGTACACGTTTTCCATAAAATTCACGTACATTTTGGAACAAATGCAAGGATGAAAATCTGAAGATTCAGAAAGAGTTCTGATTCTAAGACACGTGCCCTAGATTATTCTTCTTGAAAATAATAATAATAGGAACACAGTATCGAAAAAGGTGGATTACTATTACATGGGGGCGATTTTAAACCTTGGGCGAACATAACATGGCAGCCAAATACCGAATATTAAGGGATGCCGTTAGATGGGGATATCCGAATACTTGAGTCAATATGGAAAATTCTAATTAGGGAGAATTTCTGCCCAATAAGTATCCCTAATATTAGGTTTGGGAAAAAGAAATCCATTAGACCGGTGGAACGATCGAATTTTACAGGCATGTCGTAACATCGTCCAGGAGCTAAAAATTAAACCATTCACACAAAGCTGGATTCAAAAATAAGCTCAATGGTTGGGTGCCTCACCAATACCAATACCGCAATTTCAGAGCACTATCTTAAAGATTATTTAATATTGGGCTATCGTTATGTGAATTATACATCAACAATATTGCTATGCAAGACAACGTTTGCCGGGCCGGCAATGTTGAATGTTGAAGTGTTCGTGGATGTTCAGGGAAGGTTTAAAAGGTGAGAAAAATTTGAAAATCGCGAAAAATTTGCAAAAAATATTTTGAAGCATATTTGCATTTCCGCGAATTTAGTATCGAGCTATATGGAAAGCACCACGTCGTAGTTCTTATTTTGAGGTATTTTGAGCGATCATTGTATTTACACGTTTTCCATAGAATACAGGTACATATTGGGACCAATGCAAGGATGGAAAATCAGAAGACATTCTGAATCGAGTTCGTGGCCATTCAGGATATTCGGATTCTAAGATCCATGCCCTAGATTAATATGTTTGAAAATAATAATATGAACATGTTGTTCCTTAAAGTAAATGAAATGTTGATATGCAACGGGAAATATGAAATCAGGTGGTTAAATGCCTAATCGGTTTTCAATATCTTTGAACTTATAAACAGACCACGTCGCATATATCCCATACCAAAAATGTGTATCACAGAGAAAACTAATATACCAGATATTTTCTTTGCAAAAATCTATCATTAAGTTCAGCTGTAAAGAGAACAACCGACAAAAAAACCAGCAAAATTAGAAAAATAGCATAATATCTAATTTGATGGTTGTACCAAAACCTCCATCCGATGTTACCTATTCGAATTGAACATACCAACTACCGATCACACTCAGATTGGAAAACGGGAGTAAGAACCTTTAGATATAGTGCATAACTTCTGGGATGATGTTATGCCAAATTATAGCCAACTCTATGAGAAGATTAGGTCAATGTATTGAAAATGGGGCGAGACCTGTATGTATTGCTATATCAAAACTTGGACCTAAATAGGTAATTTTTCGCAGAAATGTGTCTCACCTCCAATATCCCGGAATGACATATTTTAGCTACTACAATGGGAATGGAGATATATACATTTTTGGTAGGAATATTTGACAGCATATGAGAAATTATTGGGGTTACCATTATATGGGTGCTCCCCGGAAACTTGGATCAATATTGATAATTCTTTGTAAGGAGATTTTGTACTCACTGATCATTTAAAATATAAAATTACAGCTAATTTGGTTGAAACACGTGTCCAAACAAAATACAGAGGAGTGGACCAATATTGACAATTTTAAGTAGGGTTCATGCTACCAAATAAAACAACCAATTACAGCTGATTAGGTTGAAAAACGTGCCCAAAACTCCAAAAATGTGGAGTGCCATTATATGGAGGCTTTTCCGAAGCTTGCACAATTTTTTAAGGAACATTTTCTACTCAATGATCATCCAATATATAAAATTAAATGAAGGGATTACCTGGATACTTGCCAATATTGATAATTTTAAGTACAGATATTCTGTTGTAAACCGTGCCCAAGATCTTCAAAATATGGAATGTTTATTGCTACCGTTATATGGGCAGTACTCTGAAATATGTGCCAATATTGATAATATTTGGTACGGATATTTTCTGTTCAATTACAACCCATTCTGTTGAAAAATCGTCAAAACTTCTCATATTGCGAGATAGTTATATGGCTACCCTAAATAGTGAACCTAGGAGTAGTAGCAATGTATGTGCAAATTTCAGAGCACTATCTCAAATCGTGGAGGGTAGAAAAAGCTAACTTATTATTGGCCTATCGTTATGTGAATAATACATCAACAATATTGCTATGCAAGACAACGTTTGCCGGGCCCGCTAGTTATATAATAAAAATTAAAGTTGCACTCATCGTATCCGTTAAAAATCTTAACAGACATAAATCTCGAGCTAATTCGCATTCATTAAAAATAATAAATTATATAAGATATCAATTGGAAGTGAAAATTATACTATACCACATTAACATCATGTGGTATACCACATTACCTGCACTTTTTTTAAAATCACTTTTAATGGGATTTCAAATATTTTCTCAAATATCTCTTAAATTGTTAGAATAATATTATGTTCAAATTGATACATGGAAAGACAACACATGTAGCATGTTAAGTGCAAAATTTCAATTTAATCCGATAAAAAATAAAAATTTGGCAATGTAAAAACAAATGGGTATACCACATTTGCATCA
>NW_026873232.1:0-14498 GCF_032173495.1 Musca vetustissima | reverse complement strand
GATATATCAATAAAGTATGTAAATCGACTCCAAACAAATATAAATAGGTCATCCGTTGGGCTATGTCTGTACTTCTAGAAAACGCAACTACGTAATTCTATGCTCAATTTTGTAAGTTGTGCAACATTTGATGTCAATCTGACTAACATAAGGAGTTTGATGCCCAATTTACTTGAAACCGGGGGAAAATATATATGGAAGCTCTATCCAAATATTAAGCGATTTGAAATATCTATATCTAAATCTGGACCGATTTTCACGGAAAAAAGCAGACATCACCCTAGGCTCAATTCAGTACGTTATGCCAAATCTCGTGCAAATCGAAGATATATAGCGACTTTGGTGCACCATTTACATCAAATCGAACGAAACTATATATGGGAGCTATATCCAAATCTGGGCCGATTTTCTCGAAACTTGGCAGACATCACTCTAGGCTCAATTCAGTACGTTGTGCCAAATTTCGTGCAAATCGAAGGATATATAGGGACTTTGGTGCACCATTTACATGAAATCGGACGAAACTATATATGGGAGCTATATCTTAATCTGGACCGATTTACACGAAACTTGGCAAACATAATTCTATGCTCAATTCAGTATGTTATGCCAAATTTTGTGCAAATCGAAAGATATATAGGGACTTTGGGGCACCATTTACATGAAATCGGACGAAACTATATATGGGAGCTATATCTAAATCTGAACCGATTCTCTCGAAACTTGGCAGACATCACTCTAGGCTTAATTCAGTACGTTATGCCAAATTTCGTGCAAATCGAAGGATATATAGGGACTTTGGTGCACCATTTACATGAAATCGGACGAAACTATATATGGGAGCTATATCTTAATCTGGACCGATTTTCACGAAACTTGGCAGACATAATTCTATGCTCAATTCAGTACGTTATGCCAAATTTGGTGCAAATCGAAGGATATATAGGGATTTTGCTGCACCATTTACATGAAATCGGACGAAACTATATATGGGAGCTATATCTAAATCTGGACCGATTTTCACGAAACTTGGCAGACATCATTCTAGACCTAAATGATAAGGCTGTACCAAATTTCGTGCAAATCGAAGGATATATAGGAACCGTTTACATTAAATCGGTTAAATATATATATGGGAGCTATATCTAAATCGGAACTGATTTTTCCCAATTTCAATAGGGTTCGTCCTTGGGCCGAATAAGTGACCTATGCCAAATTTCATCCAATTCGGATAATAAATGCGACCTGTACTTTGTTTAGAATTTAACAAAAGGAACCATGTGTCTATCTCGATTATGTTTGCCTGTTACAAACATATGCACAAAGACATAATACCCTGTACCACAGTGTGGTGAAGGGTATAAAAATGGGAGCTATATCTATATCTAAATCTGGACCGATTTTCACGGAAAAAAGCAGACATAACTCTAGGCTTAATTCAGTACGTTATGCCAAAATTAGTGCAAATCGAAAGATATATAGCGACTTTGGTGTACCATTTACATGAAATCGGACGAAACTGTATATGGGAGCTATATCCAAATCTGGGCCGATTTTCTCGAAACTTGGCAGACATCACTCTAGGCTCAATTCAGTACGTTATGCCAAATTTTGTGCAAATCGAAAGATATATAGGGACTTTGGGGCACCATTTACATGAAATCGGACGAAACTATATATTAGAGCTATATCTAAATCTGAACCGATTCTCTCGAAACTTGGCAGACATCACTCTAGGCTTAATTCAGTACGTTATGCCAAATTTCGTGCAAATCGAAGGATATATAGGGACTTTGGTGCACCATTTACATGAAATCGGACGAAATTATATATGGGAGCTATATCTTAATCTGAACCGATTTTCACGAAACTTGGCAGACATAATTTTATGCTCAATTCAGTACGTTATGCCAAATTTGGTGCAAATCGAAGGATATATAGGGATTTTGGGGCACCATTTACATGAAATCGGACGAAACTATATATGGGAGCTATATCTAAATCTGGACCGATTTTCTCGAAACTTGGCAGACATCAGTCTACGCTCAATTCAGTACGTTATGGCAAATTTCGTGCAAATCGAAAGATATATAGGGACTTTGGGGCACCATTTACATGAAATCGGACGAAACTATATATGGGAGCTATATCTAAATCTGGACCGATTATCTCGAAACTTGGCAGACATCACTCTACGCTCAATTCAGTACGTTATGGCAAATTTCGTGCAACTCGAAGGATATATAGGGATTTTGGGGCACCATTTACATGAAATCGGACGAAACTATATATGGGAGCTATATCTAAATCTGGACCGATTTTCTCGAAACTTGGCAAACATCACTCTACGCTCAATTCAGTACGTTATGGCAAATTTCGTGCAAATCGAAAGATATATAGGGACTTTGGGGCACCAGTTACATGAAATCGGACGAAACTATATATGGGAGCTATATCTAAATCTGGACCGATTTTCACGAAAATTGGCAGACATCATTCTAGACTTAAATGACCCAATTTCAATAGGGTTCGTCCTTGGGCCGAATAAGTGACCTATGCCAAATTTCATCCAATTCGGATAATAAATGCGACCTGTACTTTGTTTACAATTTAACATGGACAGACAGACGGACAGACGGACAGACGGACAGACGGACGGACGGACGGACGGACATGCATAAATCGACTTAGAAAGTGATTCTATGCATATTCTCAAAAGGAACCATGTGTCTATCTCGATTATTTTTGCCTGTTACAAACATATGCACAAAGACATAATACCCTGTACCACAGTGTGGTGAAGGGTATAAAAAAATATATATTGAAAGTATGGTCCATTGTCCATTTGTGCTAAGATAACTTATTGTCTGTTGATTCAACTGTCGTTTGACATGGGAAATCATTGGACATCTTTTTACAAATATGAACATACATACACACGGACATATAACATATCAAACATCATGTATGATCTGAATGGACAACAAACGGAGCTTATAAAAATGAACACTGAACAAAATTTAATTTTGAAAAAATTCACGTCTGAATGTAGAACCTGAAAATTAATTAAAACCCAGTCAGGAAAGTAGTAAAGTCGGACTGGGCCGACTATATGATACCCTTCGCCACGTTGGTTATATTGTACATATGTATTCTTACAATTGTATGTCAATGTCCCCTCGAAGGAACATACTCATGTCTCACCTATGATATATTTACTTTCATTCAGGCCGATTTATAGTCGTCTGGGTACTATGGGACAAATTTATGGATAAGGATTTATATAAAAATTGATACACGATATTCGGTACGCCGCACTGTTAAAAAATTAATTTCAATCAGACTCCCGTTCGAAATACATGTGGAAGCTATGGCTGCATCTGCACCAATTTCAACAAAACCCAATAACGTCATTCATGTCTAAGTTAGATACGTTGTGCAAAATTTCATATTAATCGGACAAACATTAGGAGTTTGGTGGACCATTTATGTAAAATCAGAAGAAAATATATATGGGCGCTATATTTAAATCTGAACCGATTTTCACGAAATACAGCACACATCGTTATAGGCTTAATTAAGTACGCTGTGTCAAAATTTGTGCAAATAAAAGAATATATAGGGTTTTGGTGCACCATTATTTGCATTAAATCGGACCAAAATATATATGGGAGATATATCTAAATTTAAACCCATTTTCATGAAACTTAACACTCATCATTCTACTCTTAATTCAGTACGCTATGAAAAATTTCGTGCAAATCGAAAGATACATAGGGACTTTGGTGAAACATTTGTCTTAAATCGGGTGAACATATATATGGGAGCTATATTGAAATCTGAACCGATTTTCACGAAACTTACCACACATCATTCTAGGCATAATTCAGTGCGCTATGCCAAATTTCGTGCAAATCGAAAGATATATAGAGTCTTTGGTGCATTATTTACCTTAAATCGACCGAAAATATATATGGGAGCTATATCTAAATCTGAACTGATTTTTACGAAACTTAGCACACATCATTCTAGGCTTAATTCAGTACGCTGTGCTAAATTTCGTGCAAATCGAAAGATATTTAGCGACATTGGTTCTCCATTTACATTAAATCGGACGAATATATATATGGTAGCTATATCTAAATCTGAACCGATTTTTACAAAACTTAGCATACATCATTCTAGGCATAATTCAGTACACCGTGCCAAATTTTGTGCAAATCGAAAGACATATAGGGACTTTAGTTGACTATTTACCTAAAATCGGGCGAAACTATATATGGGAGCTATATCCAAATCTGAACCGACTTTTACGAAACTTAGTAAACATCAGTCTAGGCTTAATTCACTACGCTGTGCCAAATTTCGTGCAAATCGGGAGATATATAGGGACTTTGGTACACCATTTACCTTAAATCGGACGAAAATATATATGGGAGCTATATCTAAATCTGAACCGATCATTCCCAATTTCAATAGTGTTCGTCCGTGGGTCAAACAAATGAGCTGTGCCAAATTTCGTCCAATTTGGATCATAAATGCGTTTACAATTTAAAATGGACAGACGGACGGAAATCGACTTAAAAAGTGATTGCCTGTTACAAACATATGCACAAAGACATAATACCCTGTACCACAGTGTGGTGAAAAGAAAGAGTAATAAAAAAAACACGCCTGTTGCTAGACCCCGAAGATTGATTTTAAAAATCCCAGCCTGTGTTAGACCCTGAAAATTAACATTAAAAATTCGCGCCTGTTGTTAGACCCTGAAAATTAATTTAAAAAACCTCGCCTTAATGCAGAACCTGAAAATTAATTTTAAAAATTTCGCCTTAATGCAGAACCTGAAAATTAATTTTAAAAAAACCACGCCTGTTACTAGACTATAAAAATTTATTTTAAACAATTTTAAAAATAAATATTTTTTCTCTGAGTGTGAATTATAATTTTGCAGAATAGTACCAGCATAGTTCCTTTCACTGACCAAATGCTTCAATTGAAGATATGATGTTGTTGGTCTAGATGTCTGTTGTTCGTTCGGTCGTCCAGACTGTATAATTACTATCTATAGCTATGATGTGGCTTTAATCAGCCATGCACACACTAGAAAGGACCTCTCCATATACTAAAAAACTAGTTCAGTAATCCAACCTCACACTCAAACACCGATTCAGAGTTGTAAACAAACGTCACTCACAACCAGCAAATATATCATCTAGTATATGTTCGGTAAAGAAAAAAACGGTCAGGTTCTCTCAAGCGGAAATATTGATAAAAAAGAGATTGAAAAAATATACAGGATAACAAACATACTCACATATCGACACTCAACACTGGTCATTTATGGAATTGTGGCACATTTGCACATACTGATTTTTTTAAATCATTTAACGTACATAAATACCGACATATATCGTAATTTGTGTGGGTGAGTTGGACTAATGTGATTTCACTTTGAAGTACCCTATACCAGCATGCCCGGTTGGGTCACACTATACACCTTACAAATGCAACCAGTACCTGTACACAATGTAGGAATGAAACGAAACTTTTTCTTCTTATTTCCGGTAATAGGATTGTGAGATCCATAGGGCCTACAACATTGATTATATGTATGTATATGTACATATAAATATGTACGCTTTGGTTGTGTGTTGTACATGCATTCACATTATCATTATTGTCATTCGTCATTCGTCATCAGGGAATTCAACAACATTTTTATTTGCTCTTTTATTTTCCATATAATCTAAAACACTTATAGAATTACACAGCTTGCATACCCATACATGTACATATGGAGGCACACAACGAAAATCGAATATGGTAACGAAATTTTAGATATAAAAATCCCAAATTTAATTTTTATTAGATCCTGAAAAAAATATTCTTTAAAAAATACGTTCCTCTATTAGACCCTGAAAAAAATATTCTTTAAAATATAGCTTTGTGTAGCCCCAAGAGTTTGTAACGCTCTAGACATATCTAGACATATGTGTCCGTCCGTCTGTCCATTATAATTTTATAATTATAACAGTTGAATGTAGGATGGGTTCTGGTCAATAAAGACCCCTATTGTTTTTGGCAGAGATTGGTTAATATTCGGGGGATGAAATGGCCCAAACGCTTAATTTTTGTCGGTTATTCTGGTTGCTCCAGGGACCGCTATTATGGCCCGAACATCGCGAAATTCTACATGGAGATCGGGATTGGGTCGAAGAATATGTATGCCTGCTTTGATAAAGTTCGGTCATTATTTAGCGGGTCAAATGGACCCTGACTTTTGTGTGAAAAATGACAAAGTTTGTATTCTATGGCGTATATATCTACTCCAGAAGGATATAGACCCGAGAAGTTGATAGTGTATCCAAGAGGAGTGGTTGATCTTTAAATTGATACCAATTATATTGTCGTATGCAATCTGATGTGGGAGTTACACTCAAATACTTACAGGTGGTTACGTATTCAGATATTATTTAGTAGCCCATGACCACATTAGAGGGCGGAAATATAGAGCTGATCGCTATGAAATTTGCTATGAACTTTCAGTTATGGTCAAGGACAATGCCAATAATTATCGGTGATAACCGGATTAAAATTTTGGGATGAAGTGGGTCGAAAACTTAATTTTTTTTTGAGGCGCTCTATTGGCCACAATTATAAGCCGAACATCACAACACAACTTACGGTGAAGGGAATCTGGACAATTAATTATAAGTTGTGTACTGAATTTGAATAGTAATATTCGGAAAATATGTCAGTGTAAGGAAGAGGTGCTGTTGACTTCTAATCGGGCTACATTGAGCAAATATCAAATATTGCCCAGGCTCGGAATAAACATTCGCAGAAAGTGTGAGTTTCGTGGTAGTTGTGTAGGGTATCGTATGGTCGGTCCCGTCCGATTATACTGCGTCGCTAACTGGTTTTTATACCCTTCACCACACTGTGGTACATGGTATTATGTCTTTGGGCATATGTTTATAACAGGCAACAGAAAACGAGATAGACATATGGCTCCTTTTGAGAATATGCATATAATCACTTTCTAAGTCGATTTATGCTTGTCCGTCCAAAGTACATGTCACATTTTTGATCCGAATTGCGGCTCATTTATTTGGCCTAAGGATGAACCCTAATGAAATTGGGAAAAATCGGTTTAGATATTTTCGTCCGATTTAATGTAAATGGTGCCCCAAAGTCCCTAAATATCTTTCGATTTGCACGAAATTTGGCATAGCGTACTGAATAAAGTCTAGTATGATGTGTGTAGATATAGCTCCTATATATATTCGTCCGATTTAATGTGAAGTGCATCAAAGTCCTATATATCTTTCGATTTGCACAAAATTTGGCAAAGCGTGATGAATTAGGTCTAGAATGATCTATGTTCAGTTTCGAAAAAATCGGTTCAGATTTAGATATGGATCCGATATATATTTTCGTACGATTTTATGCAAATGGTGTACGGAAGTCCCTATATATCTTTCGATTTGAACGAAATTTGGCATAGCGTGCTGAATTATGCCTAGAATGATGTGTGTTGAATTTCCTGAAAATCGGTTCAGATTTAGATATAGCTCCCGATTTATAGATCACATATTTTAGTTCATCCAATTTCATGTCAATGGCCCTTCGAAAATGCGACGTCTGTTAGAATATACCCAAAGTGGTGAAGGGTATCATATAGTCGGCCCCGTCCGACTTTACTACTGTCCTTACTGGTTCATTATATTTCTGTTCTTATTTAAATTTCCCTCAGTGTGTATCGTTGTAATATTGTTTATTGCTATTTGTAAAAATATATACAGTGAGTGTAATAAGTATTTTGCCTCAATAAAAATTTTACAAAATTCTAATATATACGCTTAAAGCCAGCATACTAAAGATGTAAAATGAATTATGTATGATGGGATATGTTTGTGGACATAATTAGGTCTTATTTCTGCAAGAATCACTGCGAATGACCTATTGGTCTCGAAGATATCGGCAAAAATCTATACCAACCCAAAAATGATTATCACAAAAAAGTATTTTGCTTTTTATTATCATTTTTGAAAAAATCATTGTATAATACACGCTTTGTCTTTTTATACCCTCCACCATAGTATGGAGGGTATATTAATTTTGTCATTCCGTTTGTAACTCATCGAAATATTCATTTCCGACCCTATAAAGTATATATATTCTTGATCAGGGTAAAATTCTAAGACGATCTAGCCATGTCCGTCCGTCCGTCCGTCCGTCTGTCCGTCCGTCCGTCTGTTGTAATCACGCTATCTTCTGAAGGAATTGAGATAGGATGCTGAAATTTTGCATAGGGTTGTCTTTTGTCTGCAGGCAGGTCAAGTTCGAAGATAGGATATATCGGTCCACGTTTAGACATAGCTCCCATATAACAGTACCCCCCCAAATTTTCGGTATTTTGAGGTTCTTGGGCGCGTTTTTCAACCGAATACGCTGAAATTTGGTACATTGGGTTCTTATTGGGTACTTAATGTCCCCACAAAAAATTATAAATATAGGTCCACTTTTTCTGGTAGCCCCCATATAACGGTACCTCCTAATTTTCAGTATTTTGGGGGTTTTGATTGTATTTTTCCACCGAATTGGCTATAATTTAGTATTTCGAGTTCTTAATATGTACCAAATCTCTCCACAAAAAATTATAAACATATGTGAATTTTTTCGGATATCCCCCATATAAGGGTACCCCCCAATTTTCGGAATTTTGGGGTTCTTGAGCGCGTTTTTCAACCGAATACGCTGAAATTTGGTACATTGGGTTCCTAATAGGTTCCAAATCTCTCCACCAAAAATTATGAATATTGGTCCATTTTTTCGGATAGCCCCCATATAAGGGTACCCCCTAATTTTCGGTATTTGGGGGTTCTTGAGCGCATTTTTCAACCGAATTTGCTGCAATTTGGTAATTTGTAGTCGTATATGGTAACAAATCTCTCTACCAAAAATTTTTAATATTCACCCCCTTTTTGGGGTAGTCCCCATATAACCCCCTTTTTTATATTAAAATAGTTATCTGATTTGTTCCGCGTTTTGAGTTTGGTTCTAAGTCTCTTTTGTAATCATTTCACCTGCGGAGGATAGAGAGATAAACAATTAGAACGTAAGGTTCGATAATTAACTATAGCCGCATTTAGACCTAGCCCCTGATTGGAAGTTCGAGAATTTGAACTATGTTTGGAAGAAATAATAAGATGGGCAAAGTTTGGATGAAATCCAAGTTTTTTGATTTGGTCCAAAGAAACATGGGGTAGAAGCAATATTTCGATGAGACACATTTTCACCGTGTCAAAGTGTATAAACCCTAATTAGCCATAAGGCCGAGAGTATTATTATCCAAATTTTCTTAAATTTTTAATTATGGTTTACATAATCCGTTTTTAGAAATGTCGGTATAGGTCCACTTTTTGGTATGTTCCCTATATTTTCATTTCTAGTACCTGTCAATATATCTATGGTGGAGGGTATCCAAAGTTCGGCCCGGCCGAACTTACCGCTTTTTCACTTGTTATAGTTACCATTGCGGGTAACCACATACTAAAAGCGATTAGGCGACGATTCCAATAAACCACTGCATTTTTTCGCGAATATTTTCTCACATTTACGTTCAATACACTCTCCAGCAAATTTTTCATTTAATATATGGTAATTTCTCGTCCTAATCTCAAAATGAGAGTATTAGATATGATCGTCGCGGCTTCAAAACATCCCAAATAACTTTAGAATAATAAGAAGGAGGTTTTGCAAAATATATCGCGAGGACAGGACCCTAAAAACTATTAAAACCAAAATCCGACAAACAAATTATTAAAAAAAAATACCGCGAAACCCCATTTTTCTGACTATGTAAACTTTATGGTTCATTAATATTGATCTAGGAACCAATATATGCGATGAAAATAGCAATAAGGTGGTCAGATTCAAAGAAATGAACAGTTCTAAAACAACAGAAACTACAAGCATTACATGAAGTTGGGAGAAAACATCATTCTTCGTCAAATAGTATTGCGTTTTAAAAAACTGTGGTAGCTGGTGACGAATACGCAGTCAATATTTTACATCCGTTTAACACCATCAGTTGCGAATAAAATGCATCAGTGAATAAACTGGTCGATCTATTTATTTTCGAAATTTGCTGTATTTCTATTGCCACAAAACCGTTCATATCTTAGAATCTGACCTTCTTATTGCTATTTTCATCGCATATATTGGTTCCTAGATCAATATTAATGGACCATAAAGTTTTCAAAGTCTGAAAAATGCGATTTCGCGATATTTTTTTTTAATAATTTGTTTGTCGGATTTTGGTTTTAATAGTTTTTAGGGCCCTATCCTCGCGATATATTTTGCAAAACCTCCTTTTTATTATTCTAAAGTTATTTGGGATGTTTTGAAGCCGCGACGACCATATCTAATACTCTCATTTTGAGATTAGGACGAGAAATTATCATATATTAAATGAAAAATTGCTGGAGAATGTATTGAACGTAAATGTGAGAAAATATTCGCGAAAAAATGCAGTGGTTTATTGGAATCGCCGCCAAATTGCTTTTAGTATGTGGTTACCCGCAATGGTAACTATAAAAAGACAAAGCGTGTATTATACAATGATTTTTTCAAAAATGATAATAAAAAGCAAAATACTTTTTTGTGATAATGATTTTTGGGATGGTATAGATTTTGGCTGATATCTTCGAGACCAATAGGTCTTTCGCAGTGATTCTTGCAGAAATAAGATCTAAATATGTCTACAAACATATCCTATCATACATAATTCATTTTACATCTTTAGTATGATGGCTTTAGGCGTATATATTAGAAATTTGTCAAATTTGTGTTGAGGCAAAATACTTATAACACTCACTGTATATTTATTTTCTAGACTGATGGAATGAATGACAACATGAATATATTCATGATGTATGTGATAGCACATTCACATATACACATGCATCTGTTGGTGGGTGTGTGTGTACCTTTGTTGTACATTTGTTATATTGTTGTAGTTCGTCTGCCATCCACCTATGTTCATTTTAAATAAATATTATTAATTTATTTAGTGTGACTGTTGAAGAGAAAAATTGATTTCCGCTTTGTTACTTTTGTTGTTGTTATTGCTGTTGTAAAAAACAAATTTCCCAGCGTGAAATCAAATGTAAAACATTATGGACATGTGGGAATATGAAAAATATTCTGTGACAGGAAATAGACTGTGAAACATTCAAACATTCAACAACAACAACTGAAGTGTCATTTTTTTGAATAAATTAACTACTGAGTAGAAAATTTCCTAAAAATTGGGATTTAATAATGTTTACATATTATTAGTAAAATAATTAGTTTATAGCGAAAATATTATTATCCATAGTTAGTTAAGGGCATGGATTTTTTAAAAAGTATTATTTCAGGCATCTATAAACGGCGTGGATTTTTTAAAGAAAATTTGTTCATGGGTCTATACATGGCGTGGATTTGTTGAAGGATGTTTTTTTTTTCATGGGTCTATAATAGGAGGGGCATTTTTAGAGATTTTTTGGGGTCTATAAAAGGCGTGGATTTTTTAAAGAATATATTTTCATGGATCTATACAATATTTTTTTCTTATCCCTAACATGAATATTAGCTTATCGCTGTTCAAGTCTCTAGTTGACAATTGAACAAATCATGTGATTATGTTGTATAATTTAAGTTTTTTCAAGGTCTTAAAAATTTAGCTTAACGTTCTTGTTGTGGCTTTTACTAAAAAAGGAAGAAAAAGTTCTTATGGGGGATTTGTAGTGACATTTCACAATTTATTTTTTTGTTCATGTTGTTGTTTTTGGTTTGGCTTTAGACGTCCTTGTGTATATATCATGCTGCTGTTATTGTTTTATTTATGTTTATCATTAACAATTGTTCTCGAAGGATGGCCAAATAACCATAAAATATAAATTACCGACCCCATTTTGGGGGTGTTGTGGAAGGCTAGAGAGAGAGAGCTCCCTCTCAATGACATTCATTTGCAAGTATACCAAGTGGTCATTCCGATGTGGAGTAAAATGGGTATGTATGGTGGACAAGGATTCTGTGGATTTAAAGTTTGTATTGTTTTTGTTTTGTTTTAAATATAACAACAATAACTTGTAGGGAGCTTGGAGTTGCTTACTGCATTTTTTGGTTGATTTCCTCCTTGTTTTCCACAAGTCAAGAAGGGAAATCCTGCTGTTCTTGAAACTTTTGGTTGTTGAAGAAATGCGTTTATGTCAGCTAAAAGTTAAAAAAAAGAAACAAACAAAATATTGTATAACGTAAAATGGGTCACTACAGGAGGTGGATTCTTTAAAAGACCAATACAAACCTTGGGTTTAAAAAAATATTTTTAAGGGATCGAAATAATGCTTAGATTATTTAAAATAAAATATTTTTAGGGATCAATACATGAATTAAAAAAAATAAGCAACAATGCGAATGTTTATAAAATATATTTTTTAATGATGATAACTTTTTTTTCATATTTTTATACCCTACACAACTATGTTGTCAGGGTATTTGTGCAGCCCCAAAAGTTTGTAACGCCGCGAAATATTGGTCCTAGACCCACCTTTAAGTATACCGATCGTCATATCTCGACTAGCTGAGTCGATCTAGACATGTTTGTCCGTCCGTCTGTCCATTATAATTTGTAAACACGATACAGGCCACAGTTATGGACCAATCTTCACGAAATTTTGCATGTAGGATGGGTTCTGGCCAATGAAGACCCCTATTGTTTTTGGGAAAGATCGGTTAATATTTAGGGGATGAAATGGACCAAATACTAAATTTTTGTCGGTTTTTCTGGTCGCTCCAGAGGCCGCAATAATGGCTCGAACATCTTGAAATTTTGCATGGAGAAGGGGATCAGGCCAAAGAATAAGCATGCATGTTTTGATAAAGATCGGTCAATATTTAGCGGGACAAATGGACCCTGACTTTTGTGTGAAACATGACAAAATTTGTATTCTATAGCGTATATATTTGTCCCTGATGGACATAGACCCGAGAAGTTGATTTTATATCCAAGAGGAGTGGTTGACCTTTAAATTAATACCAATTATATTGTTGTATGTGCTCGGATGTGGGAGTTACACTTAAATATTTACGGGTGCTTACGTATTCAGATACGTGGTAGTTGTGTAGGGTATCGTATGGTCGGCACCGTCCGACTATACTGCTCCGCTCGCTGGTTTCTAAATGCATAATGTTAGAAGGAGTTTCTCCTGGTCCCTTGGTCTTTTTCCTTCCCATATTTTTGTTTGCATTTATTGTTATTAATTTTCCACCAGAGGAAAGAACAAAAGGCACCATTGTTTATCCTTTCGTTGTTCATTTGTTCGTGTTTGATTTTTTTTATTTTTGCTAAATGTTAAATGTTGGTCTTATATCTGGTCGTAGTAGTGGTATATCAGTGCATGACTGTGGATGTGCCCCATGCGATTTACGGTGATAGTTGAAGGTTGGTCTGTGTCCTGGTGGCTTGTTTTGGGAATATCCGTTTGTCATTGTTGATTCAAGCGTTCGGTAGTACGGAAAATTATGGTGTAAAGCCGGAGTCCTTGCATTTTCAAAATTTTTCAAAGTTTACGGTATTAAGGAACAATTTTTGTTGATGGTGTGTGTGTGTCATGGTCAACAAACAATCAGAAATACCCACTGAAGACACAGATACATGAGTATTGAATATTGGGTCAATGATAGACAAAAGTGGGACAGCAACAACTAAAACATGGTGTGGATTTTTAAAGTATATTTTCCAGGTTGAATAGAGGCGTGGATGTTTTTAAAACATTTTGCTAAATTCTAATAGATGAGAAGATTTTTTACAGGCGTGGATTTTTTTGGAATATTTTTTCAGAGTCTAGTAGTGGCGTGGATTTTATAAAGCGGCGTGGATTTTTTTAAGAATATTAATAAAAAAACTCGATTTTCTATTTGAAAGGATTTTCTTCCGTTTTCCTCTTTTTTGCTTGTTCACACATTGACCTCAATTTGTTGTTTGCATATATTTTTTTCAACATATTACATACACACTACATAGTTTTTACATTCAAATGTAAAATTCTTTGAAATAATAAATTTTCATTTTTGTAGGCTTCCAGATAACTCTGCATGTCTGAGTAGTGGAAGTAGTGGGAGTATGACACCACAGAAGAAGAAGTACAGGACACACGCTTGAAAGCTATGAAGGGAATTCGAGAACATGCCGGACATAAAACATTTTTGTTGTTAAATGTTTAATGTAATAAATCAAACAGTACTTAACAAGAGAATGTGGCTCTGGATGAGAAACGCGATTCTGGATGGTATTTGCTGCCATTACAATATAATTTGTGTACATAATTATGTATAGTTAAAATAATATTTGTGTGCATGTAAAAGGCTTAAACATGTTTTTTTAAAGAAGTTATTTTTTATCTTCTTTTTTTTTCTTCCATGAAAGTTATTTTAAACTCCATCCT
>NW_026873231.1:0-14591 GCF_032173495.1 Musca vetustissima | reverse complement strand
AAAGAATAATTTTCAAGGTTTATCACAAGGAGTAGATTTCTTAAAGAATATTTTTTCAAGCATTATCAGAGGCATGGGTTTTTTAAAGATATTTTTTCAAGGATTATCAGAGGCATGGTTTTTTTAAAGAATAATTTTCAAGGATTATCAGAGGCGTGTTTTTTTAAAGAATAATTTTCAAGGCGTATTTTTTTAAAGAATAAATATTTTTTATACCCTTCACCACTGTGTGGTACAGGGTATTATGTCTTTGTGCATATGTTTGTAACAGGTAAAAGGAATCGAGATGGACCCATGGTTCCTTTTGTGAATATGCATAGAATCACTTTTGAATCGATTTACGCGTGTCCCTCTGTCTGTCCGTCCGTCCATGTATTATTGTTAACAAAGTACAGGTCGCATTTATGATCCGATTTGGATGAAATTTGGCACAGTGCAGTTATTTGGCCCAAGGACGAACCCTATTGAAATTGGAAATTGGAAGAAAATCGGTTCAGACTTAGATATAGTTCCCATATATAGTTTAGCCCGATTTTAGGTAAATGGTGCACCAAAGTCCCTGTATATCCTTCGATTTGCACGAATTTTTGGCATAGTGTACTGAATTAAGTCTAGAATGACGTGTGCAAAGTTTCGGGAAAATTGGTTCCGATTTAGATGTAGCTCCCATATATAGTTTCGCCCGATTTTAGGTAAATGGTGCACTAAAGTCCCTGAAAATCGTTCGATTTGCACGAAATTTGGCACTGCGTACTGGCATGAGTCCAGAATGATATGTGTAAAATTTCTTGAAAATCTGTTCAGATTTAGATGTAGCTCCCATATATAGTTTCGCCCGATTTTAGCTAAATTATATGCTAAAGTCCCTACATGTCTTCTGATTTGCACGAAATTTGGTATAGCGTACTGGATTGAGCCTAGAATGATGTGTGTAAAATTTCTTGAAAATCGTTTCAGATTTAGATATAGCTCTCATATATAATTTAGCCCGATTTTAGGTAAATAATATGCCAAAGTTCCTACATGTCTTCTGATTTGCACGAAATTTGGTATAGCGTACTGGATTGAGCCTAGAATGATGTGTGTAAAATTTCTTGAAAATCGGTTCAGATTTAGATATAGCTCCCATATATAGTTTCGCCCGATTTTAGGTAAATGGTGCACTAAAGTTCCTTGAAAATCATTCGATTTGCAAGAATTTTGGCATAACGTACTTAATTAAGTCTAGAATGATGTATCTAAAAGTACTTGAAAATCGGTTCAGATTTGGATATAGATCTAATATATATTTTTGACCGATTTAATATAAATGATTCACCAAAGTCCCTATATATCCTTCGGTTTTCATGAAATTTAGCATAGCTTAATGAATTGAGTCTAGAATGATGTGTGTTTTTTTTATTTGATTTTTCACTTATTTAGAGAAGCCTGGACTTTTAAAGATTTTTTTTTTTTTTTTTTTTTTTTTTTTGAGGACTATAACTATAATTTATAGGAGTGAATATTTTTCAAGAAATGAGAGGATCTTGGATTTATCCATAGATTATGAAGCGCTTCGATTATTTTTAAATTATTTAGAAGTTTTTAGATTTTTTTCACAATGTTTGAGGGGCTTGTGTTTTTATGAATTTTGGGATTGAATTTTTAAAGACGTTTTTCACGGATTTAAAGGAATTTAGATTAAAAAAAAATTTTCAGAATATTTTTTTTGTATATCTTGTTGTTGTAATTTCTTTCACTACCTGAGGATATATTTTCTTTATTAGCCTATCAAATATATTTTCAACGAAGCTATTTATGACTTGGCCTTTATAACCCTTAAATTTGCGTATATTGATTTTCCTGGCCATTAACCAGATATTTGTACCATTCTCTTTTTAATCCCGAATGTATTAGCCCAAGGCCAGTTTACAACATGTGGCTCATCCATATTTTTATGTTTTATTTTTTGGGATTATTTCTCATTCTTGTCAAATCGAACTAATTTTCAATATAATTTATTATTCTCCGGAAAGGACACCCAACCAAGGAAAAAACCTAAATAAATATTAAGCCACCACAATGACCACAAGGGTATTACAAGCATAAATGCCTAAATACACAAAAACCAAATCCAAAACTTAAAACTTTATTATTAATATGCATCGATAAAAATGGCTGGGGAATTGAATGGCAAATCTCTGGATATCATTTATCTTGATTAACAAATGTCAATAGCAAAATAAACAGAAAATATTTCGAAAAGAAAGAAAAAATCCAGGCGCCAAACTTAAATTGGAATTTTATGGGCATTTTTACAGGAGCTACAACAACAGCAGCAGCAACAACAATAATGATAGCAATGACCAAGACGTTAGCAGACAGACAGTCAACATTACGAAGTCATCAATGATTTGACTGTCTGTCTGGCTGTTAGTCCAGACACTTTTGTTATTTTCATTAGTATTTGTTTTCGTGTTTTTTATCATTCTTTTGTATTATTATTGACATTAACTTCAAAAGTATATTTAACTGGCAGGTAGGATAATAAGACAACAAAACAGTCGTAATAAAAAATCTCAAAATCTTTACCAGCAATTTCTCTCTTTCTGAGATCTATTTACTTTTTTAGAGCACAATTTAGCCATTTGGCACAGTTATGCCTCATAAACTCTCCGATAGCCAATTCCCATTGTCTTTATTTTTGTGGGGAAATTTCATTTACAAAATATTTAATAGACGAAGCCGGTATTTATCTACAATTAGATCCAGTCAATTTATTTTTTAAGGGGTTTATTAACAAAGTTTTGTGTCCTTGGACAGCGGCAACGACAAACGAAGACATTGACACTCGTTACCATCTCCGGCCATAAATCAAAATTAAAGCTTATTTTCGGAGACTAAATAAATAAACCGAAATATTCGCATCAGAAATAAAGTTAATGTAGCATTGAAAATGCTAACGAATTTTGAGGTTTTTATGACACACAGAACACAGAATGGAACATAATAATGGGGGTATTGTATTACAAAAATATCAAATGGAAGGAGGCAGTTAAGTCTACGCTAATAATAAAATATAAGATTTAAGATATGTAAAATTCATTTTATAGACGGATTGTCTACTCAGGGAATGTTGAATTGTATAATTAGGTTATGAACAAAGATTTTGCTACAGATGGCTCTTCTTAAAGAATATATCTCAATGGATATTCTAGTTTTAAAGTGTATATTCTGGAGAGGATATTCAATAATATATAAAAAGTATTCTTAATTATAATGTGACATATCACTGACAATGAACATCAGGTAAGAATAACATCATCAAGTTCAGTCTAGCCGAACTCCATCATGAAGTGTACATTTAAAATATCTGAAAACGATCTGTATTTTTATATTGATGCTATGATAAGGTATATTGCAGCCAGGAGAAAATTAAATATTTAACTACAAACTCTAAAGTTCGAAAAATGGCCTAGGGACATAGTCTTTCAATATCCTCAAAATAGAAAAATGGGGTTCCGTTATATTGGGATATACCAAAACCAGAACTGATATTGATAAAGTTTATTGGGAACATTTGGCAATGGAGTTTGTCTCCATTGATAATTTATACCGAATATTGGGAGGTACTTTAGATATTTTTTGTAGGAAAATTAGAACCCCAATGAAAACCCACTATATATTAAATGATTCAAGTATCCCAAAATACCGAATATGTGTGGTGGGTTTGTCTGTCATATACAAGGGCCGATTAATCCTATTTTTAATACTAAACATCCGAGAAGTTATAGCAATGTATGTGCGAAATTTGAACCTAAACAGACACCCACCGCTTAAAGTTAAAAACGAGTGAGTCGTATTATGCAGCATTTTGTAAAATATGTTTAAAACACACAAAACAGAAATATAAACACATTAGTCCGGCTGTGCAGAACTATTTATCCCCTATGATATTGTGAGAATTTTTTAAAAAAGTTGGAGAATATTATATGAAGACTTAACATTGCAAATGGGCCTCTCATATCTTGGACACATATAGATAAACTCCTGTAAGCATGTTCCTTCCCTAAGAGAACCCGAAATGACAAAATAAGCCATTTCGAAAGAGGAAATTAGACTGAATCTTTTTTTATGTCAGAAGAGAGATCTATTACGAAATAGTTTTGAAAACAATTTCCTGAACATTAGAAAGCCTGTAATGCCAAATTACTGCATCATAGGCAGGAAAATACGGCTAAAACTTTTAAATTGCCAAAATGGTGTGGCCAATGTCAAAACATAGGCCTATATAGAAAATTTCCTGGGAAAATGTTGTTCACCCTCTTGGTATGGGGAATGTCAAATTACACATATCGAGAATTTTCTGCAAAGATGTTTATCACCTTCCATGAATCCACAATACCAAACTACTGCCACCTCGGTGAGAAAATGCGGCTATGTCAAAATATGGAAATATATTGATAGTTTTTTTTGCATATAATTCGAGTTCCCAACGACTGGGGATGCAGGTGGAGAATTAATTTAAACGCTTTTTACGACTATTATTCCAATCAGTTCTAGACCTACTTAGCTATTGTATGAACTAGAATGAAGGTCTTCCCTAATTTCACTGTATATAGCTACTGTCAATTTGGTTGAAACACTTATTGAATATCCCCAATCGATTTTCCACACCTTTCGGAAAATTAGCGTATTTTGTCGTAATTTTTAAATTGTTTGGCATGAACGTACTCAGTACGACTTTTGAATGACACAGTACAATTCCCTTGCCTGAAGTCTTCAGAGATATTCGAAAAACGAACAAGAGAATATAACTTGCAACCTTGTGGGTCATTACGACAATGCATGCTATCACACATCGGCTGAAATTAGCGCCATTTTGATCGACTAAAACGCTGCAATGATAGGCAATGCGCCGTACAGCCCAGACCTCACTCTTAATGATTTATTCAAGGACATATTAAAGTCTGTTGGCATACAATTTTGTCTTTTTTTGTAGGACCTTACATAGGTGTTCTTATAAGTATCACTTATTGTACAGTTGGTTTTTAGTGAAAAAATATGTATCCTAGCCACAACTAAAGTATTTATTCAAGTCGTAAATTTCCAACCTGTTTCCTTTGAAAACCAAAAGTATTTTTAATGTTCTCAAGAAAGAAAGAGGAATTATATTCAGGAATACACCTATTCAAAAACTTGCTTCGAAATTTGTCCAAACCATTACATTATATTAACCAGTAAGAAAAGTAGTAAAGTCGGGCGGGGTCGACTATATGATACCCTTCACCACTTTGGGTATATTCAACAGATGAATGCTAACAGACATCGAATTCTGCAACATATACTAAATGTTTCATTTGTTCAGATATAGGGTTGCTTCTTACAATGGGACAAAATTAGCAAAACTCGGGAGAAAATATATATAGAAGCTCTATCCAAATCTGAACCGATTTCAAAACGTTCCACAATTCAAAACTTTAGTACGTTGTGCAAAATTTGTGTCAATTTTGTGTAAAATCAGACGAAAATATTTATATAGAAGCTATATTGAAATCTGAACCGATTTCAATGAGAATGGCAGAGATAAACTTATATTAACTACAGTTTATTGTACAAAATTGTGTGGCAACCGGAGCTATATATAAATCCGAACCGATTTTCAGGAAACTTTACACACATCACTCCAGACTCATTTCAGTACATTATGCCAAATTTTGTGCCAATCGAAATATGTATAGGCTCTTTGGTACACCATTTTCATTAAATCGGACGAAAATTTATATAGGAGCTATATGTAAATCCAAACCGATTTTCACGAAACATAACGTGCAATATTCTAGACTTAATTAAGTACGATATGACAAATTTCGTGCAAATCGAAAGATATATAGGGACTTTTGTACACCATTTATATTAAATTGGACCAAGATATATATGGGAGCAATATCTAAATCTAAACCGATTTTCAGGAAACTTAACACACATCATTCTAGATCTAATCCATTTCGCAATGCCAAATTTCGGGCAAATCAAAAGATATATAGGGACATTGGTACACCATTTACCTTAAATCGGACGAAGATATATATATATATATATATATATGAGAGCTATATCTAAATTAACCGATTTTCAGGAAACTTAACACACATCATTAACACACACATCACAACCTAATTCATTACGCTATGCCAAATTTCGTGCAAATCAAAAGACATATAGGGACTTTGGTATACTATTTACCTTAAATCGGACGAAAATATATATGGGAGCTATATCTAAATCTGAACCGATTTTTCCCAATTTCAATAGGGTTCGTCCTTGGCCCAATTAAGTGCTTGTGCCAAATTTCATCCAAATCGGATCATAAATGCCCCCTGTATTCTGTGAAAAAATACATGGACGGACGGACGGACAGACGGACATGCATAAATCGACTCAGAAAGTGATTCTATGCATATTCTCAAAAGAAACCATGGGTCTATCTCGATTATTTTTGCCTGTTATAAACATATGCACAAAGACATAATACCCTGTACCACAGTCTGGTGAAGGGTATAAAAATTGTTAGTATTGATAAATTCAAAAATCCTCCATAAAATCTAAGAAACTAAAATTTTAATTACGAACTTTGGATACGAACTTTACACCTTCTACATCTTTTTAATACTAGCTGACCCGGCAGACGTTGTCTTGCCTAGCCATATTTTTGATGTATAATCTTTTAGATTTGTTTATATACCCGCATACACTTGCACATGCATGGCTAATAAACCTAGGATATTTGATCATAGCAAATTTAATAAGCGTTGCAATTATAATTCTAAGGTGTATCTGTTGACGTGATCTCTGATTAAAACAAAAATCCACACGGTTTCATGACACGTTTGTGCTGATGTATCAAAAATGTCAATCCTCTTCTCCTATTTCTACTAGGAAATCTTTGACCGTGTAGAAAGAGTACAAGTTGTTTATAATATTCCAGCAATAGTCTTATTATTACTGTGAATAGACTTATTTAATATATAAATTTAAAATTTAATATTTCAACATAAGTAAATGTCTTGTTAAGCACCTCGTCAAAATAATATAATTAAAATATAAATGCATTTTTTTACTCACCACATAATCCATAAATAATCTCGCAGTACTTCGAAAACACACACACCCATTCACGCACAAGTTTATCTGAAAAAATATAAATTACAAAGATTACAATTTAATTAACTATAATATAATTTATTTGTTTCGAAATGCATTTTGGGATAATACATTTGACACAAACGTACTTAACAAGATTACAAGTCATTTTAGAAGAAAAAAAAAACTAAAAAAATATCTTTTCATTTACTACCCAACAATTTCATTTATCTTTAGGATAATTTAAAGATTTTCAATTTGAATAGATTACATCCTTGAGATACAAATAACGCACACTCGCACACATACTCACAACAAAATTCCAAAAGTGTAGGGATAATGTTGTCGTTCGTTGATCGTTGTATGGCTTGTGTTATGTTAACAATTTGTGTTACAATTGAATCCTTTTGTTGTTTTCGGAATTCAATTTTTTTGCCTTGTTCTCTGCTCATGCAATTTGTTGTTGTTGTTGCTGCTGCTGTCGGTCTTGTAAATGGAAGGTCATAATATAGCAAAGAATAGCAACAACATTTTACGTGTATGGAAATTGTATGTATGAACATATACGTATTGTGGATGTATGTATGTTTGTGAATATGTATACAATTGTATATGTCAATGAGGCGATGTGACATTATGTTTTGGGAAAAGTGCAGGTGAGGTGAGTGCTTGTGGACAAGTCAAATCGATGGGGGGTCCTGACGAGGTTCGATTATAGAAGAATTACAAAATTTAATGAAGAGGCGATCGGAAAAAGATTTATAAACCAGTGAGCGGAGCAGTATAGTCGGACGGGCCGACCATATGATAACCTACACAACTTCCACGAAAATCTAACATTCTGTGGTTCTATATTCTGATCTTGGGCAATATTTCGCGATATTCCACCCTTTTGGCCGACTAGAGGTCAACAAATATTATTAATATTCAGTACAGATTCCCTTCACCGTGGGTATTGTGGTAATTTGTTACTAAATAATATCTCAGTACGTAAGCACCTGTAAATATTTACGTGTAACTCCCACATCCGAGTACATACGACAATATAATGGTCACGATTTAAAGGCCAAATATTTTTCAAGGACTTGGATTCAGTTATTGAGGCATTTTTCTTACATATAAAATTGGCCTACGTTATTGATGTGTTTTTCCGTATAGGTCTCGTCTCCTTTATTAGGATACCTTTTCCATAGAAGACAATTCGGCCTCAGCTATTGGGGGCAATTTTGTAATAGAAAAACTTAGGTATCCACTATTAAAACATTTTTTCTATGAAAAATATGACCTCAAATTTCCCATTACGACCTTCGTATCATTTCTCCACCTCAGGACATTCTGTTGGTGTTTGATAGTTATTTTTTGTAGTAGTTGTTGTTGTTGTTGTTCGGTGTTTTTTTTTTTGCCTTTGTCTCATTGGAAGCATGCAAACTTTTAATTGAAACATTGTTTGGCCAGGAGTGTAGAAAGTCACAATAAACCATTGTTGTCGTAGGACATGACCGCATACACACACAGGACACATAACACCTCACCGGACACACTACATTTTAGGTAGGTGTTACAATACTCTAAGCATGAAATTTGGCCCCTAAGCATGGTGTGTTTCTGTTGTTGTGTTCATTGACGGTTCTGAGTATTTATCTGAGTTGTAAAGGAAAAAAATCCCAACATGATGTTGTGTTTTGTTATTGCCATTTTATGCGCAAAAAAACTTTATCAAGGATCTTACCGAGAAATTATTGTTAAGATATAACTATGGTCATGTCCTGGTCAGATGCAAAAGAAGTTAAATTAATGAAAATGAATCTATTCATCTGTGTAGTTTTTAATTTACTTTGATGTTGTTTGGAGTAGATATTAACAGGAATTTTTGATGGTAGGAAATTTTTGTTAGGAGTTAGTAAAACTTGAAAAGAATTTTTTCAAATTTGAAAAGTTTTGAAATTAATGATGAATAGAATGGAGACTTCTATTTTTTATTACAATAAGTTTTAGGTTTTATTCTTCTGTATATAGGCACTTAAGATTAAATACCTAAATATTTTTCCAAAAAAAAATGCCTCATCAACGGGGGCGGAATGTTTTCTAAAGCAAAAATTGTTTAATTAAAGGAGGCCGATTTTTATACTCTTCACCATACTGTGGTACAGGGTATTATGTCTTTGAGCATATGTTTGTAACAGGCAAAAGGAAACGAGATAGATACATGGTACCTTTTGAGAATATGCATAGAATGACTTTCTAAGTCGATTTATACATGTCCGTCCGTCCGTCTGTCTGTCCATGTTAAATTGTAAACAAAGTACAGGTCGCATTTATGATCAGAATTGGATGAAATTTGGCACAGGTCACTTATTCAGCCCAAGAACGAACCCTATTGAAATTGGGAAAAATCCCATATGTATTTAATGTAAACGGTCCCTATATATCTTTCGACTTGCACGAAATTTGGTACAGCCTAATCATTTAGGTCTAGAATGATGTCTGCTAAGTTTCGTCAAAATCGGTCCAGATTTGGATATAGCTCCCATAAATGGTGCACCAAAGTCCCTATATATCTTTCGATTTGCACGAAATTTGGCATAACGTACTGAATTGAGCCTAGAGTGATGTCTGCTTTGTTTCGTGAAAATCGGTCCAGATTTCTATATAGCTCCCATATATAGTTTCGTCCGATTTCATGTAAATGGTGCACCAAAATCGCTATATATCTTTCGATTTGCATGAAAATTGGTATAACGTACTGCATTGAGTCTAGAGTGATATCTGCCTTGTTTCGTGAAAATCGGTCCAGATTTAGATATAACTCCCATATATAGTTTCGTCCGATTTCATGTAAATGGTGCACCAAAGTCGCTATATGTCTTTCGATTTGCATGAAATTTGGAATAACGTACTGAATCGAGCCTAGAATGATGTCTGCCAAGTTTCGAGAAAATTGGTCCAGATTTAGATATAGCTCCAATATATAGTTTCGTCCGATTTCATGTAAATGGTGCACCAAAGTCCCTATATATCCTTCGATTTGCACGAAATTTGGCATAACGTACTGAATTGAGCCTAGAGTGATATCTGCCTTGTTTCGTGAAAATCGGTCCAGATTTAGATATAGCTCCCATATATAGTTTCGTCCGATTTCATGTAAATGGTGCACCAAAGTCGCTATATGTCTTTGGATTAGCATGAAATTTGTCATACCGTACTGAATTGAGCCTAGAGTGATGTCTGCGTGGTTTCGTGAAAATCGGTCCAGATTTAGATATAGCTCCCTTTTATTATAGATTGATTTTAAGTAATTGTCGCACCAATGAACCAATAGGCTGATAGAAACAAGACGTTCTGAAATTAGTATAACCTAACCTGTGACAAAATTTTTTTTGAAATCGCTTAATATTTGGATAGAGCTTCCATATATATGTCCGCCCGATTTTAAGTAAATTGGGCATCAAACTCCTCATGTTAGTCAGATTGACATCAAATTTTGCATAACTTACAAAATTGAGCATAGAATTACGTAGTTGCATTTTGTAGAAGTACAGACATAGCCCAACGGATGACCTATTTATATTTGTTTGAAGTCGATTTACATACTTTATGTATAGATCTAGGTAGATTCACATTTAGATAAATATCACATATTTGTTCATCCAATTTCATATTAATAGTCCTGTTTAATATACCCATAGCGGTGAAGGGTATCATATAGTCGGCCCCGTCCGACTTTACTACTTTCCTTACTGATTTTCTTTCGAAAAAGTGTCTCAATAACTGATGCCGAATTTTCTTTAAAAAATATTCTTTAAAAAATCCACGCCTTATTATCAAAAAAAAAAATAATAATATACGCCTCTATATAATACTTAAAAAAACTTTAAAAAAATAACGCCTTGTAGTAGTCCTTCACAAAATATATTCGTTAAACATTTATTTTTCAAAAAACGAAGATAAATTATAAATATTGAATATATATAAACAATACTATCACTGAAAGCAATCAAAAAAATACACATTATTTGTACCTCACAAAGTATATCCTCCTCGCCAGTCCCAAATGTCTCTTTTCCAAATCCTCAATAATACGATTTACTAATATCATAATGTTTTACATTTCCATTAAAAAAATGCGAAACTTAATTTGTCTATTGGGGTTAATAATAATTTATTTTCCAATTTTGGGTGGAGTTTTCAGTTTTAACAGCCAACGCGATTAACTTTTCTATTAATTCCATTCAAACTACATACGGACTACGCCGAACCAAAACAAACCACAAAAAAACACAAACTTTGTCTTTCGCATTTGCTGCAACTGCGATTGGGTTGGTTTGAAAGTTATTGTATGGAAATTGTTTTCGGTTTTTTTATCATAAAAATGCCTGACAGCCTGCCTTGCAAAAAATTGTCATTATTAAATTTTATACTCAAATGAATTCAGTTGGAGGTTTTTTTGGGATGTTACCTATGGTGCGCTATATATATATATATATGCATTAGTTGATGTGTCCCTGTCTTTTTTTTAATGACAGCGGCATACTTGCACTGTGTTCGGTCATTTTATGGGACATATGTATGTCATAATGTGACACAATTAAAATTGTTATGAATATAAAATGAAGTATAAAAATGCATAATGTACAAAATAAAAAGATGTATGTGCGTATGTATGTGAGGACAACATTTCAACATCAGTCAGAATTTTTATATGGAAACCGGAAGAAGAAACGTTTTCTGGCCGTTGTTGTTGATTGTCGTGTAAATATAAAATTTGACATTTATGTTATGATGGACATTGTGTAAATTTTTAAAAATATGTTCACACATACATATATACATGCATACTTGCTGGACATTGTCGTTATTAATAAAAATCCATCATTATGTCAACATATGAATATTTTTGCGTTTCTGTGTTTTCTTTTATGCGGAATTATTTCATTATAGCAGCTTCATTCAAAATTATATCAGATTACATTCCACATACATAAAGGGATAATGTTGTTGGCTATATATCAAAAAAGGAAAATTCCAAAAGAAAATACTTATACATGTTTAAATTTTAAAAATACTTTTTCTGGATTTTATGTAAACGTAACTTCGGAATGAAGTAATCCGAATAAAAAAGTCACTGATCATACACAGCTTCTAGTGCGGGAAATTTATGTAACCAATACCATATCAGTTGTGACTTTCCTGAAACACATATTTTTCAGCATATTGAATTTTAGTGGTGTATGTGTCAGTAGGAGTGGACCGATAGGCTCCAATTAATTAGCTATAAAATAAAAATTCTAAAGGACCTAATATTTCAATAACAATTTTCTGAAGTTTCACATCACATATTTATCATACAAAAAAACCCATCGGTTGAAAAGTTTCCTTTTGTTATATCTTTACAAAAACAGCCCCATATTTTAATATACCTATCTTTCTCTGTAGAGAGAAAAATCAACAAGTACATAGGACCACGTATTTCCAAGAAAACGCTAATATGAAACATAAATATTGAACATTTTGACCCTTTGTTGGGGAGGTACCAGAAAGAGTGGAGCAATTGGTTCGATCTTTGGACTTCATCTACGCTTGGTAAAGGTAATATGTTGTGCAAAGTTTGGTATGATATTATAAAATTATTTTTTGTACAATTTTTATCATTTTGGGGGGAGGTACCTGAAGGAGTGGACCGATATTCCCCGTCTTCGAACTTCAACTAAGTTTGGAGGAAATATTAAGATGTGCAAAGTTTGGATTATACCGATTATTCCCTTCGAAAGGTAACATGCACGCCAGAGGCATTTTTGAAAAAGAAAATTTAAGATCTTAGGGTACCATTTTTCTACAGTAGGAATCGACATGTACAAACATTATTATTTTGCATAATCTAAAAAAATTGATTGTTCCATGGGAAAGGACTACATTTTTCTATAGAAAGCCAGTAAGGAAAGTTCAAAAGTCGGACGTAGCCGACTATATGGTACCATTCACCACTTTGCGTACATACAAGAGATGCTAATATGTACAATATCTTGTAAAAAGAACAGACCTAGCATCTTTGGTGCACCATTTGTATGAAATCGAGCAACATTATGTTTGGGAGCTATATGTAAACATAGACCTAATTGAGCGAATATGGATCTAATTCATCTAAAAAATAATTACAAGGAGTATTCATATTTTCTACAGAAAGTGGGCAAAACCCATTTATTAGACCCATTTATTAGAAAAAAAAAACAAACGACAAGAAGAATTGCGGGTTTAGGTCTTAACGACCCATACTCTTCTCTTCTACAAAAAAAAAAAAAAAAAAAAAACAGGGAGCGGAGCAGTATAGTCGGACGGGGGCGACCATACGATACCCTACACAACTTCCATGAAAATCAAACTTTCTGCGGTTCTATATTCTGAGATTGGGCAATATTAGGCGATATTTGCAAACTTTTGACTGGCTAGAGGCCAGCAAATGTTACTAATAATCAGTACAGCCCCTCTAATTATTTGTCCAGATTTCCTTCACCGTGGATTGTGTTGTGATGTTCGGCTTTCGACTCGAAAAGTACATATAATTAAGTCTTCGGTCCACTTCATCCGAAAAAATTATTATCTTATCATCACCTAACATTTTAGGCGTTGTCCTTGACCATAACTGGAACCTCATGGAACATTTCAAAGCGATCAGAGCTATATTTCCGCCCTCCAGTGTGGTAATAGGTTACTAAATAATATATGAATACGTAAGCACCTGTAAATATTTAAGTGTAACTCCCGCATCCGAGTACCTACGACTATATAATTGGTAACAATTTAAAGGTCAACCACTCCTCTTGGATATACTATGAACTTCTCAGTGGTAAATATATACGCTATAGAATACAAATTTTGTCATTTTTCACACAAAAGGTAGGGTCCATTTGACCCGCTAAATATTAACCGACCGTAAAGTCGGACTGGGCCGACTATATGATACCCTTCACCACTTTGGGTATATTCTACATATGTATCCCAACAGACGTCGCGTGTTTGTTATATATCTATATCTCAACCGATTGGAGGGAAACTTGCCAGAGACTAATTTATATTAATTCAGTACGTTGTGTCAATCTGAATAGCTAGGGATCTTTTCACGAAGCTTAGCAACATCATTCTATGTTTAATTCAGTACCCTATACCAAAATTCGTGCAAATCTAAAGGTATTTAGGGACTTTGGTGCACCAATTACATAAAATCGGACGAAAATATATATGGGAGCTACATATAAATCTGAACCGATTTTCACGAAACTTTGCACACATCATTCTAGACTTAGTTCAGTACACTATGCCAAATTCCGTGCAAATCGAAATATGTATAGGGACTTTGGTAAACCATTTACCTTAAATCGGACGAAAATATATATGGGAGCTATATCTAAATCTGAACCGATTTTTCCAAATTTCAAAAGGGTTCGTCCTTAAGCCGAACAATTTATTCGATTTGG
>NW_026873230.1:0-14369 GCF_032173495.1 Musca vetustissima | reverse complement strand
CATACAGTCCGACTTTACTACTTTCCTTACTGGTTTTTAAATATACGTTTTCCATCTCTATCCTTTTATTCAAATCTGAATTGTACTAAACTTAGTACCATTTAGTACACATAATTACGCATTTTTAAAACTAACTCCATGTCTCATCCTACAATCAAATCCCTAATTTTAATTCCAAATTTTATGATTCCCGCTCACACAAAACAAATTGTAACATATTTAGTACCATTTTGTGCTTCTCGTATCCATAAGTACATAATTCCAATACTACCAATTGTAACATATTTAGTACCATTTTGTGCTTCCAATTTTACATAATTCCAATTACCTTCCATTCCAATTTTAAGTTTTCCATCTCTATCCGTTCACTCAAATCTATATTGTACCAAATTTAGTACCATTTAGTACACGTATTACGAATTTTCAAAACTACCCACATATCTCAATCCTGCATTCAAACGTTATATTAATTCATAATTTCAGGATCTCGGCCCTATCCATTCACACAATTGTTCAACAATTTGTAAACCATTTGGTACCAGTTAGTACTTTTTTTTGTACACTCCAATAGTATTTTTAATTCGAAAATTCTGGAGTCCAGCTCTATCCGTTCACACATAATTAAGTTGTGCCAAATATAGAACCATTTAGTACACATAAGTACTATGCTTCCATATCTCAATTCTATATACCAACAGCAACCACTATTCCAAATTTTAGGTTTCCAGATCTCTCCATTCACCCAAATCCAAATTGTACCAAATTTAGTTCCGTTTAGTACTTTTCGTATATATAAATGCGAATTTCAACTGTAATCTTACTTCCAAATTTCATATATAAAATTTCAAGATTTTAGCTATATATGTTCAATATATGTAGAATTAGAACTACATTTAGTACTTTTAGTACACTTATAGGTCGAATTTCCAAAAACCCCTTTTGTACATCTTTCTAACTTTCCATCAGTGACCCACATTCCAAATTTCAGAATTCTAGCTCTTCCCGTTCGCCTAATACAAAGGGTACCATATTTCGTACATTTTAGTACTTTTCGTACCCTTCTAGTACGAATCTCCAAAAACCCAGCCTTATCTCACGCCTAAACACCAACAACAACCCACACTCAAAATTTCAAGCTTCTAGCTTTAGCCGTTTCGTCTGGGCGATGATCTGTCAGTCAGTCACTCACTCACTCACTCACTTAACACTAAGCTCTTTTATATATATATATAGAATACGCCTGATTAACTTTATTTTAAAATTCGGTAAACTAGACGGGTAAATGTGTGCATTGTAATCACGATAGATCACAAAATTTAAGGAGTCGTTTTCGAATTTTGCACACACATTACTACTACTAAAACCAGTGAGCGGAGCAGTATAATCGGACGGGGCCGACCATATGATACACTACACAACTTCCACGAAAATCTAATATTCTGGGGTTCTATATTCTGATCTTGGCAATATTTGGCGATATTTGCACACTACAGACCGGCTAGAGGTCAACAAATATTACTAATATTGACTACAAATACCCTTCACGGTGGGTTGGGTTGTGATGTTCGGCTTTGAATTGTGGCCTATAGATCAACTAAAAAACACCAAAAATTTAAGTTTTCGGTCTAATTCATCCCAAAATTAGTATCTGATCATCGCCGAAAATTATAGCCGTAGTAGTTGACCATACCTGGATCCTCATGGAAAATTTAAAAGCGATCAGCGCTATATTTGTGCCCTCTAGTGTGGTAATGGTATACTGAATACTATATCAATACTAAAGCACCTGTAAATATTTAAGTGTATCTCCCACATCCGAGTACATACGACAATATAATTGGTATCAATTTAAAGGTCAACCACTCCTCTTGGTTATACAATCAACTTCTCGGGTCTATGTCTTCAGGACATGTGTGTGTAATTTTTCACAAAAAAGTCGGGGTCCATTTGACCCGCTAAATAATAACAGATCTTTATCAAAACATGCATGCTTATTCTCTGGCCCTATCCCCTTCTCCATGCAAAAATTCGCGGTTTTTGTGCCATAATTGCGGCCTCTGGAGCGACCAGAAAAACCGACAAAAATAAAGTTTTTGGTCCATTTCATCCCCTAAATATTAACCGATCTTTTCCAAAAACAATAGGAGTCTTCATTGGCCAAAACCCATCCTACATGCAAAAATTCGTGAAGATTGGTCCATATCTGTGGCCTGTATCGTGTTAACAAATTGTAATGGTCAGACAGACCGACGGACGGACGGACACACATGTCTAGATCGACTCAGCTAGTCGAGATATGACTATCGGTATACTTAAAGGTGGGTCTAGGACCAATATTTCGCGGCGTTACAAACTTTTGGGGCTGCACAAAGCTATAATACCCTGACAACATAGTTGTGTAGGGTATAATTATTCTAAACTACTTTTTAATGTAGTCCCCATGAAACGGTATTTTGGATATTTTGGACACATTTTTCAACCGAATTGTCTATAATTTTATATTTTCGATTTTTAATAGGAAGAATAATCTCCCTATTATTATCAATATTGGTAAATGTTTCGGGGTAGTCCCAATGGATCCTTATTTGATATTTTGAGTTGTTATACATTTTGAATGTTTGTCACTGTGGTTTCTTGGAGGGTTAACAGGCTTCACACCATTCTCGGCACATTTAAAGCTTTAGCCGCATTTTCTCCAACAATGTAGTTCCAAAAAATGTTCGATATGGCTTAATGTTTTTACATGGCTTCCATACAACGGCCCTGTTTTTTTTCTGTACTTTCCTAACCTTCTACCGTCTAACAGTTTGTCTTTTTCATGCAAATGATATCACAATATGTCTATGCTATCCTTTTTTGTACGATGTCCTCTTAAAACCTAAATGATATCCTAATATATGCAAATTTAAATCAATTTATTACAATTTTATTAACATAATAAACAAATCTCAATGTGGCCACATAAATAAATTTAAGAATATTATGAGTGTACATATATATCAAGAGAATTTAACGAGTTTAATCGTACTTAAAACAATTGATTTAATGCTCCATTAAAAATTAGTTTTATATAAATATGCAAATTATGTTTGGAATATTATAAAGGATAATGTCATGAAATAGAAAAAACAATATGTAATATTTAATGATGTAGAATTAATGTGGCATACAATTTGTTTAATCTGTCAAAAAAAAAAAAAAAAAAATATTTTTTCTTCGGAAATCCATCATATTGGTTTAGTATTAAAAAATGTTCAATGGATTTAGGGTTCACACAATTTGCAATATGAAATTATTTTTTGTTTGGAACTAACAAGATTATCCTAAATATATATTGGATGTGTTCCACTTAAATAAATGTGAAATTTTAATAGGTCTCTTCAAACGGAAGACAGAAACAAAAAATGTAGCCACTAACCACTGCTATGGAGAAAATAACTTCGAAGTAATGTAATTTATTATCGATAGCTTTGGACTTCGATAAATCCTTAATGAAGTTGTAACAAATTTATTAAAACTTTATTAAGTTAACAAACATTGTTATCCTATCTTCTAATTACTTTATGACATTGTTTCATAAAGTTTCCTATGTAAAATGGATTATTGAATAATACTTCAATCGTTGGAAACTTTTTCTATGGACGTTACTCAAACACAAATGGTACAATATATATTTTATAACTTGCTTGTAAGGCATTAAGTGGATGAGGTACAGACTACTGGCTTTTGAGTAGATATGATAGTCCTATTGCTTATGAGAATACATTCCTCTGGGAATAATATTCTTCTGGGAATTGATACTTTTTTGTCTTAACTGGTAATGTCTGCATTTTTAAAAGAGTTTATTTTAAGAAATTTGTAACGTTTGGCTATGTGGAGAATTTAATTCGAACCTGAAGACTATTTAGTAAGTGAAGACTATTTAGTAATAAGTCTTATGAGTGACTGACTGACTGACTGACAGATCATCGCCCAGACCAAACGGCTAAAGCTAGAAGCTTGAAATTTTCAGTGAGGATTGCTGTTGGTGTGTAGGCATGAGATAAGGCTGGGTTTTTGGAAATTCGAACTAGAAGGGTACGAAAAGTACTAAAATGTAACAAATGTTGTACCCTTTGTATTAGGCGAACGGGAAGAGCTAGAATTCTGAAATTTGGAATGTGGGTCAGTGACGGAAAGATAGAAAGATGTACAAAAGGGTTTTTGGAAATTGGACCTTTAAGAGTACTAAAAGTACTAAACTTTACTAAAATTAGTTCTAATTGTATATATATTGAGCATATATAGCTGGAATCTTGAAATTTTACATGGAATACATGTTGGGAAGTGGTGTTGATGTATGGGAATGGTTTATGAAATTAGTACATATTTATATAAAAAGTACAAAATGGTACTAAATTTAGTACTGTTTGCGTTTAAATGAGTGTATAGAGATGGAAGCCTGAAAACCGGAATTAGGACTACTATTGTAGTATAGGATTGAGGTAGCTTTAAATCATACTTATGTGTACGAAAAGTACTAAATGGCACTAAATTTGGTGCATGTTGGATTTAGGTGAACAGATAGAGCTGAAGTATTTAAATTGAGAATTAAAATGGCTGTTGGAGTGTAGGATTGAGGTAGTTTAGGAGTCGTAGTAGTAAGTCGTACTTACTGGTACGAAAAGTTCTATATGGTACTAAATTTAGTACAATTTGGATTTTGCTTGAAATGATAGAGCTGAAAACCTGAAATTCGGAAGTAACATAACTGTTGAAGATTGAGCTATAAACATATCTATGGAAATACGTATTTATGTGTACGAAAAGTACTAAACGGAACTAAATTTGGTACAATTTGGATTTGGCGAATGGAGAGATCTGGAAACCTAAAATTTGGAATAATTGCTGTTGGAATATAGAAATGAGATAAGGAAGCATAGTACTTATGTGTACTAAATGGTACTATATTTGGTACAACTTAATTATGTGTGCTGGACTCCAGAATTTTCGTATTAAAATTACTGTTGGATATGGATAAAAGTACTAACTTGTACCAAATGGTTTACAAATTGTTTTTGTGTGGACGGAATGAATTAATATAACAGTTTGAGAGCAGGATTGAGATATGTCGGTAGTTTTGAAAATTCATAATACGTGTACTAAATGGTAAAAAAAATTTGGTACAATTTGAGTGAACGGATAGATATGCAAAACTTTAATTTGGAATGAAAGATTACAGAATTAAGGTAGTATTGGAATTACGTACTTATGGATACGAGAAGCACTAAATGGTACTAGATATGGTACAATTCGTTTTGTGTGAGGGGGAATCATAAAATTTGGAAATAAAATTATGGATTGGATTGTAGGATGAGACATGGCGTTAGTTTTAAAAATGCGTAATTATGTGCACTAAATGGTACTAAGTTTAGTACAATTTAGATTTGTGTAAAAGGATACAGATGGAAAACGTATATTTAAAAATTAAATTACTGTTAGGGTACAGGATTGAGACAGTGTTGAAAATTCGAACTCATAATTACGAAAAGTACTAAATATGGTACAATTTGGATCTATGTGAACGAATAGAGCTGGAATCCTGAAATTTGTCATTACAAATAGTTTTGGACTGTGAAATTGAGAAGTTTTAGAAACTCGTGCTAACGCCTACGAAAAGTAATAAATAATACTAAATTTGATACAATTTGGATGTTGGTGAACGGATAGAGCTGGGATCCTCAAATGTGCACTTAAGTTTATTATTGGATTGCATGACTGAGGTAGTTATGGGTACGAAAAGCACAAAATTTGGTACAATGTGGACTTAAGTGAACGGTTAGAACTCGAATTCTGAAAGTTGCCACTTAGGTTACTGTGGGAGTGTAGGAAAAGTACAGAATGGTACCAAATCTGGTACAATTTGGAGAACAGACAGAGCTGAAATTCTTAAATTTGAACTTACGATTGCTTTTTGAAAGCAGGTTTGCAATATTGAGATAGGTTTGTAATATGGGTACGAAAAGTACAGAATGGTAACAAATCTGGTATAATTTGTTTATTAATGAATTTATATTACTGTTAAAGTGTAGTATTGAATTATGGCCACAACTTTGGAAAATCAAATGTTTGTGTACGAATAGTAAATAAAATAGAAAATGCACTAAATTTGGATTTGGGTAACGGAGAGAGCTGGAACTTAGAATTTAGAATGTCGGTCACTGACGGAGAGTTAGAAAGAAGTACCAAGGGGGTTTTGGAAGTAATTGGTACTAAACTTAGTGGTGGTGATGGTACTTATGTGTTCGAAAAGTGCTAAATGAAACAAAATGTGGAACCTGTACGTATTTACTAAAATCTGATCTATATTTAATCTGTGTAATAAAATAAAAAAATGGATTTCGGAAGAAGAGTACTAAATGGTAATAAACTTGATATTAGATGTAGAAATAGAGGTGGAATTCAAAACTATAGTACAACAAATTATACAGTATTCACGATTTCCATATGAAATATTTTTTTGTATTCCCTTTCCGCATACGAAGTAACGGACGCTTTGCTAGTGAACAATATTAGAGAGCTGCCAAATTTTAATTTACTTATTATACCCTCAGTCATATAGGTTTATGAATTTTCTGATTATTAATATTAATACAAATTTAAATAGCTAAATACCATACAAATCGCAATTTATGATACTAACAGTAAATGTACACCTTTTCATTTCGTTAAACAAAAAAAAAAAAATACTTGTTATTAAAAGTGAAGCGGATTGATGTTGGTTTCACTTACCTTGAATAAATCAATAAAGCTCCATATGTTATCAAATCCAAATACTCTTCTATACGGAAATGAGCATACACACATTTTGTGGTCATTATGTTTGAAATTGCAATTTGTATGGTATTCCTAATCTTCAACAAATGCACATGACTCTTGTATTTTATTGAATTAAAGACACAATTTGCAATGGATGAATGGAAGGAATTTTCCATATTTACAATTGAACAAGAAGGTGCCACTTTTGTAGTTAACATATACATTTACATGTGTACTTTAGGCACATGACTTCATTGTAGCCATAGGAGAACGATATGGAAAATTCAGACTGATGTCAAGATTGATTGAGCATTAAACTTATGTAAGAACTTATGATATAACCAACATTAAGGCCCTAAAATACATTTTGTGTATATCCTCAAAATGTTTCTTTAAAAACTACAAGACTTGGGTTGGTGCTTGAAAAAATATTCTTTAACCAGTAAGGAAAGTAGTAAAGTCGGACGAGGCCGACTATATGATACCCTTCAACACTTTGGCATATTCAACAGATGAAACCTAACAGACGTCGAATTTTTGAAGGACCATTAACATGAAACGGGATCCATATAAAAAGTCATTCTGCCACCTATACTAAATTTTTCATTTGGTCAGATATAGGGTTGCTTCTTATGTTATAGTAACATCAGTACGTAATGCAATATTTTGTGCCGATTGGAACCACCTTGTTGAAGTATTTATATCCTACCTCTAGTTTATACAAAGTTCAGTACTTTGTGCAAAATTTGTGTCAATTTGGCGTTAAATCGGACGAAAATATATATGTAGAAGCTATATCAAAATCTGCACCGATTTCAATGAGACTTGGCAGAGATTAACTACAATTCATTGTACAAAATTGTGTGGCAATCGGACACACAAGTGCACAATTTACATAAAATCGGAAGAAAACATATATGGGAGCTATATCTAAATCTGGACCGATTTTCAGGAAACTTAACACACATCATTCAAGACCTACTTCATTACCCTATGCCAAATTTCGTGCAAATCGAAAGATATATAGGGACTTTGGTGCACCATTTACATAAAATCGGAAGAAAATATGGGAGCTATATCTAAATCTGGACCGATTTTCAGGAAACTTAACATACATCATTCTATACCTAATTCAGTACGCTGTGCCAAATTTTGTGCAAATCGAAAGATATATGGGGACTTTGGTACAATACTTTAAATCGGACGAAAATATATATGTGGGAGCTATATCTAAATATGGACCGATTTTCAGGAAACTTAACACACATCATTCTAGACCTAATTCAGTACGCTGTGCCAAATTTCGTGCAAATCCAAAGATATATGGGGATTTTGGTACACCATTTACATTAAATCGGACGAAAATATATATGGGAGCTATATCTAAATCTGGACCGATATTCAGGAATGTCAACATACATCATTCTATACCTAATTCAGTACCACCTATCACACCTAGAATGATGTGTGACCTAATTCAGTACGCTGTGCCAAATGTCGTGCAAATCCAAAGATATATGGGGACTTTGGTACACCATTTACATTAAATCGGACGAAAATATATATGAGAGCTATATCTAAATCTGGACCAAATTTCGTGCAAATCAAAAGATATATGGGGACTTTGGTACACTACTTTAAATCCTACGAAAATATATATATATATATATGGGAGCTATATCTAAATATGAACTTATTTTCACGAAACTTAGCACACATCATTCTAGACCTAATTCAGTACGCTGTTCCAAATTTCGTGCAAATCGAAAGATATATAGGGACTTTGGTACACCATTTACATAAAATCGGACGAAATATATATGGGAGCTATATCTAAATCTGAACCGATTTTTTCCAATTTTTCCGATTTTTTCCAATCATAAATGCGACCTGTACTTTGTTCACAATTTAACATGGACAGACAGACGGACGTACATGCATAAATCGACTAAGAAAGTGATTCTATGCATATTCTCAAAAGGAACCATGTGTCTATCTCGTTTCCTTTTGCCTGTTACGAACATATGCACACACAATGGAAGGGAGGTTTACAACAACCCACCAATTCACCTTTGAAATATGTAGTAGCTTCTAAAATTGAAATAGCATATTTGGTGACGATATACAATTTCGTCGTAACCTTTAATTATTTTTAAGTTCATCGTATAAAAACTTGCATCTTTATTCTATTTTTATCCTGCAGCAATCGTATTGTCTTGATTAAAATACAACATTCCACTTTTAATTTTTGAAATTAAAAATGTTCCTTTCTTACAAAACTCATAACACAATAGATAAACTTTAATGTTGTTCTCTAAGTTCATAAAACATTTTGAAAGTACTTTGTGTATGAAAGAAAAAAGATTAAGTACGCCAACCTACTATTCGTATTTACGTCTAATAAAATTTGACAAATGTTAATAGACAGACATAAAAAACGTATAACGACCTATTTATAACAAACAGAGATTATATGAAAAATGTTTTCAAATTTTATTATCATAGAACTCAAATATATTTTTATCTGGCACCAGACGATGATGCGTATATTGTATGGAAAATTTATTTGATTTGATTAAGAGTTATATACGGTTATTTTAATGTAATTTGAATTGATTGTGGAATATGAGGTAAAATTTATATATTATATTTGGGATTAGGATGAAAAACCAGTAAGGAAAGTAGTAAAGTCGGACTGGACCGACTATATGATACCCTTCAGCACTTTGGGTATATTGTACATATGGGAAATTAGAAAATTCTTTTAAAATTCCATAAAAACAAAAATTTGAAAAAAATTTTTGCGAGCACATTCATGATTTTTGTACATAGGTTAAGAAAAATATGCTGATCCGAAATATGTTCGCGTTCACAAATTCGGATGTTATAGCGGTTTTAAATCTTATATTTCAAATATAAATTAAATGAATTCCTATTCGCGAATTCTTCACAAATGGTTAAACACATTTCTTTTCTTTGCGTACTTGTCAAATCACATTGAATTACGGTTAAATTGTCGCGAAAAACAAACAGAAGCATGAAGATATCTGAAAATAAAATAAATTAAAATTTTAATTAAATCGAAATGTTTTTTTGAATTGTCGATTTTTTAGTATGGTTAAGGGAATACGGTTTTGCCTTAATCTTCTAAAACATGCGACGCGTCGTAAAGATAAGAACAATTCCAGAAAAAAAAAACCGAAAATTCGGCTTCAAAATGCCAGCATCCTTTTTGGGTGGATGCAGTGATTATATCGAAGAATCATACATTAGAATCATATTGTCCATAGGGTATTCTGCAACTTATCACATGTGCGTGCAATGTGTAGTTTAGCCACAAATCAGGAACGAACACAAAAAAAAAACTCGTTGGCTTCAACACATTTTCACCCATTTTTTTTACATTACCACCATCACAGCTTCCACGCAACTTATTATTTATTACCAATATTTTAAGATTTTGACAAGAACACTTCATTTTATAGAAATGAATTTAAATTATATGCAATATGTTCATATTTCGCGAGTTAAAACCTTGCAAACCTCAGCTTCAAGGAATTTAAAAGATTTTTGTAATTTCACATATGTATCCTTACAATTGCAAGTCAATGTTCCCTCGAAGCAACATACTCATGTCTTTTTTCACTTATGATAAATTTAATTTCGTTCGGGCATAGTTAGAGTCGTCTTCGTACCATGGGACAAATTTATACAAAACGATTTATAGCACTGTTAAAAATTTAATTTACATATGGAAGCTAAGGCTACGTCTGCACCAATTTCAACAAAACGCAAAATTTTGTGTTAATCGAAAAACATTAGGACGAATATATATGTATATGTGGGAGCTATATGTAAATCTGAACCGATTTTCAGGAATCTTAACACTCATCGTTCTAGACTCAATTCATTACGCTATGCCAAATTTAGTGTAAATTGAAAGTTATATAGGGACTTTGGTGCACGATTTACATATAATCGGACGAAAATATATATGGGAGCTATAAATAAATATTAACCGATTTTCACGAAATTAAATGCACATCGTTATAGACTTAATTCAGCAGCCTATGCCAAATTTCGTGCAAATCGAAACATTTTTTTACGAAACTTAACACACATCACTCTAGACTTAATTTAGTACGCTATGCCTAATTTCGTGCAAATCGAATCATATATGGGTACTTTGGTGCACCATTTACATAAAATCGGATGAAAATATTTATGGAAGCTATATCTAAATCTGAACCGATTTTTTCCAATTGCAATATGGTTCGTCCTTGGGCCAAATAAGAGACCTATGGATCATAAATTCGAAATCAATTCGGATTATAAATGCGACCTGTACTTTGTTCACAATTTAACATGGACGGACAGACGGACGGACATGCATAAATCGACTAAGAAAGTGATTCTATGCACATTCTCAAAAGGAACCCTGTGTCTATCTCGTTTCCTTTTGCCTGTTACAAACATATGCACAAAGACATAATACCTGTACCAGAGCGTGGTGAAGGGTATAAAAATCCACGCCTTGTAATGGTCCTTAAAAAATATTCTTTAGAAAACACACGCCTTCTTTGGTTCTTGAAAATGAGTCTTTTAATAATTTACACCTTGTATTGCTCCGTGAAAAAAATATTCTTTGAAAAATCCATACCTTGTTTGGTCGTTGAAACAACATTCTTTAAAAAAACTACGCCTTGTATTGGTCCTTGAAAAAAATATTCATTGAAAAATTCACGACTTAATATTGTTCTCTAAGTTCATAAAACATATTGAAAGAACTTTGTGTATGAACGACGAAAGATTAAGTACGCCAACCTACAATTCGTATTTACATCTAATAAAATTTGACAAATGTTAATAGACAGACATAAAAAATCCTTTCATATTCCAATATCTTTGCCAAAACTTATTTATAGTTAAATATTAAATATTTAGGCACATATGCAACAAATTACTCACCGATACATTCCAAGAGAAAGAACGACCTTTATTTATTTGTTGTTGTTTTTGTTGCTAATCTTCAATTTTGTGACACTCAAAACGTGACTTTCATATAAATGGAATCTTCGGTATGACCTAGAAAAGGGTTTGTTGTGGAAGAAAGCACTTATAAGTATATCTGTTACTTTTGATTTGAGTTAGTTGTGTACAGCTAGTTGCAGCTATACAGCTATATTAGTAGTGAGCAAATATTTTCATATTTTCGAAAATTGGGTGCACATTTGTATTAATTTAACAAAAAAAAAAAAAACAATAGATAGACATTACAAATCATAAGTGATTGAAAATATGATCTTCATAGGAATATATTTGGTTCCACACAATGGAAGGGAGGTTTACAACAACCCACCAATTCACCTTTGAAATATGTAGTAGCTTCTAAAATTAAAATAGCATATTTGGTGACGATATACGATTTCGTCGTAACCTTCAATTATTTTTAAGTTCATCGTATAAAAACATGCATCTTTATTCTGTTTTTATCCTGCAGCAATCGTATTGTCTTGATTAAAATAAAACATTCCACTTTTAATTTCCGAAATTAAAAATTTTCCTTTCTAACAAAACTCATAACACAATAGATAAGCTTAAATATTGTTCTCTAAGTTCATAAACAATTTTGAAAGTAATTTGTGTATGAACGAAAAAAGATTAAGTGTGCCAACCTACAATTCGTATTAACGTCTTATAAAATTTGACAAATGTTAATAGACAAACATAAAATACGTATAACGACCTATTTATAATAAACAGAGATTATATGAAAAATGTTTTCAAATGTTTTTATCACAGAACTCAAATATATTTTTATCTGACACCAGACGATGATGCATATGCGTATATGCATGGAAAATTTATTTGATTTGATTAAGAGTTATATGCGGTTATTTTAATGTAATTTGTAAAGTCGGTCTGGGCCGACTATATGATACCCTTCACCACTTGGGGTATATTGTACATATGCATCCTTACAATTGCATGTCAATGTTCCCTCGAAGGAACATGAGTATGTTCCTTTTTGTAACTTATGATAAATTTAATTTCGTTCGGGCATAGTTAGAGTCGCCTTCGTACCATGAGACAAATTTATACAAAATGATTGAAAATTTAAAAACAATGAAAATTTAATTTCAATCAGTTCAAAATACATATGGAAGCTATGGCTACGTCTTCACCAATTCCAACAAAACGCAAAATTTTGTGTTAATCGAAAAACATTAGGAGTTTGGTACACCGTCTATTTAAAATCGGACGAATATATATGTACATGTGGGAGCTATATGTAAATCTGAACCGATTTTCCTGAATCTTAACACTCATCGTTCTAGACGTAATTCAATGCGCTATGCCAAATTTCGTGCAAATCGAAGAATATATAGGAACATTAGAGTACTATTTACCTAAAATCGGACGAAAATATATATAGGAGCTATATCTGAACCGATTTTTACGAAACTTAACACATATCATTCTAGACTTAATTTAGTACGTTGTGCCAAATTTCGTGCAAATCGAAAGATATATGGGTTCTTTGGTGCACCATTTACATAAAATCTGATGAAAATATATATGGAAGCTATATCTAAATCTGAACCGATTTTCAGACGGACAGACGGACATGCGTAAATCGACTCAGAAAGTGATTCTATGCATATTCTCAAGAGGAACCATGTGTCTATCTCGATTCCTATTGCATGTTACAAACATATGCACAAAGACATAATACCCTGTACCACAGTGAAAAGAGTAACTGAAAACAGATTTGTCAACTAATATGAAAAGAATGATTGAATAAACATACTGTACATTAGAACAAGATTTGTTGACGTTGTATAATTTAACCAGTGAGCGGAGCAGTATAGTCGGACGGGGCCGACCATATGATACCCTAAACAACTTCCACGAAAATCTAACATTCTGTGGTTCAATATTCTGAGATTGGGCAATATTTCGCGATATTCACACACTTTTGACTGGCTAGAGGTCAGAAAATATTACTAATTATCAGTACAGCCCCTCTAATTACTTGTCCTTCACCGTGGGTTGTGTTGTGATGTTCGGCTTTCGACTCGAAAAGTACAAATAATTATGTTTTCGGTCCACTTCATCCGAAAAATTATAATCTGATCATCACCTAACATTTTAGGCGATGTCCATGACCATAACAGGAACCTCATGGAACATTTCAAAGCGACCAGGCTTTATAATATAAAAATACGTAAGTACCTGTAAATATTTAAGAGTAACTCCCGCATCCGAGTACCTACGACAATATGATTGGTGTCAGTTTAAAAGTCAACCACTCCTCTTGGATATACTATCAACTTCTCGGGTCTATGTCCTTCAGGAGTAAATATATACGCCATAGAATACAAATTTTGTAATTTTTCACACAAAAGTCAGGGTCCATTTGACCCGCTAAATATTGACCGATCTTTACAAAAACAGGCATGCTTATTCTTTGGCCTGACCCCCTTCTCCATGTGAAAATTCGCGAAGATCGGACCATAATTGCGGCCTCTGGAGCGACCAGAAAATTGGACAAAAAAAGTTTTTGGTCC
>NW_026873229.1:0-14458 GCF_032173495.1 Musca vetustissima | reverse complement strand
GTGGTAATTGTGGTGTTGTCACTGTTAAGGAGGAGTATTTTTCGGTGAAATATTTGTTACAAATTCAAAATAAATGTCAGTCAAATATATTTAAATGCTACATAGAATAAGGCTACCTATAATTTTTTTTTCAAAACCTTTCATAAAATGTCGTCGGTATATTTCAAGTAAGAAATCAAGACGCCGATAAAGTTGAATAAGGGAAATGTATCCCACAACTTGATCTTTCCATCTAATTTGTGACCTTCTCCTTTTGCGTGAACAATCAGTAGGCTCGCTTTTATACGGCTTTTGATCTGGTACATTCTCATTCATTCGCACAACAAGCTGCAGCTAGATACGACTGACTATGTCGATGTCCGGCTATAGATTGTAAAGCTCATGGTTCCTTCGACGCCGATATTTACAGTCGACGCAAATCGGCCCGTCGATCTTTCGGAGAAATTTCTTTTCAAATACCCCAAGTGCTGCCCCTATCTGCTTGCGCAACTACCCATATATCAGGTAGTATCAGCGTCTGGTAAAGTGTGAGTTTGATCTGGCGGGAGGTGGTCTTGTTTCTAAACTGCTTATTTAGACCATAGTAACATCTTTTGGCTAACACAATCCTTCTCCGAATTTCAAAACTGATGTCATTAGTTTGGCAGTACCAAGGTATATAAAACCTTTTACTACTTCGAAGCTGTAGTTCTCAAGTTCCACATTTGGTCGGAGTCTCCTGGACGTCTTTCGCGTTGATACCATCAGCTTGGTCTTCTCGGCATTTACTGCCAGACCCACTTTGGCAGACTACTTCTCAATTAGTTCAAAAGTGGCTCATACAGCTCGCAATGTTCGACCCATATCGATGTCATCGGCGTAGACGAGTAAGATGTGTTGTTTGGTGTACAGAGGGTCATTTCTGTTCACTTTTGTGTCTCGTATGACCTTTTCCAGTAGATTGTTAAAAGGGTCACACGAGGTGATGTCACCTTGTCTGAATCCTCGTTCGGAATTGAAGGGCTCCGATAGGTCCTTTCCAACTTTAACTGCTAACCTGGTACCAGCTGACCTGGTACTGCAGGCATAGCTGTCGAATGCGGCTTTATAATCGACGAATAGGTGAAATGTTTCGAAATGTTTTTCCTGGGTATTTTCCTGGATTTGGCGCAGAGCGAAAATCTGGTCAATAGTGGATGTGCCAGGTCTGAAGCCGCTCTGGTCCAATAATGTAATTGACCATTGGCTTTAGTCGTCACTTTATATGCGATGGGAAGGAGACTTATTCCTCTGTAGTTGGTAAATATAGTCTTGTCTCCTTTTAGAGCACGGGGCACAGGATACTGAGATTCCAATCCTTGGGCATGCATTCCTCTAGCCAAATTGTACTAATCAGCTTGAGCATGCTCCAGACCAGCAAGGAACACAGGATGCTGAGGTTCCAATCATTGGGCCTGCATTCATCTAGTCAAATTGTACTAATCAGCTGGAACATGATCCTGACCAGCATCTGACCACCAGTCATGAATAGTTCGGCTGCTGCTTTATTATTCTTCAGCCGATTGATTGCTATTCTGACCTCATCTTGGCTAGGTGGAATATACTTTATACCGTCGTCAGTTCTTTGCAATTGTGCTTCTATATTATCGGGACAAGAAGGACTTTCGTCAAGCAGGTGGGTAAGTTGAGCGGAGTATACTTCTGCTACATGTTGTGTTTGCAAACGTCGAGGTTCCGTGTTGTGTTCGATCGCACCTTTGCTGCTACATTAAGACGGATCGATCGAACTTCTAAAACACTGGATGAATGCCTTCCGTCTATCACAACATGATCGATTTTATATTTCGTTGTTCGATCAGAAGAAATCCAGGTGGCCTTGTGTATATCGAGACGCTTGAATCACGTTTTTTGCTGCCGCGAAGTCAATTAACCTCATGCCTATATCTGAAGGTTCTTCGTCGAGGCTGAATTTTCCAACGGTGGGGCCAAAAATATTCTCCCTTCCGATTTTTGCATTAAAATCTCCTAGCAGAATTTTAATGTCATGCCCAGGGCAGCGATCATCTGCTGTTTCTAGGCACTCGTAAAATGTGTCTTTGCTCTGTTCATATTTGTCTTCGGTCGGAGCAGGGGCGCAAATAAGACTGATTTAGAAGAACTTCACTTTTATGCGGATTATAGCAATTCGCTCATCTACTGAAGTGAATCTGGAGACGAGGTCTGTTATTCTCCTGTTAACTATAAATCCGCCGCCAAATGCATGTCTCGTTTCATGGCAGCCATAATACAGGGCATAATCATCTGATTTATTTACGCCTGTCCCTTTCCATCGCATTCTTGAGTACATCCGCCAAGGCGAAAACTCGCACAAGTGCGGATTCGCAGATCGTGGTCCTTTATCCGTTTGCGGGTTTGTCAACATTAGAGGGGTTTGGTTTTCTTTTTCTTTGCTTTTTCATAGTAGGAGGGGTTTTCCAAGTGTGGGCAACTAACCCGACGCCTCAATTCATGTTTATAGTTCTTATGGGTGATCTCGCGGCACATATTAGCTCACTATTTCAACGGGTGATGAAAAATGGCTACCCCAGGTGGCACCGCGGGGAGGTCAATGTCCACAATTGAGATGAAAGAGGGGCCAAGATAAGCCTGGACTTCGCCATGTTAAAGCCAATCAGAGCCGTTTCTTGGTATCTATCATCCCCTACGCCTCCCGTATTTTTAAGAACATTGCCTTTAATTTCCTAAACTCATTATTAAATCCCGACAATTTTGAATAAAACAAGATAACAAACTTATTTATGCCCACCACACTTTATTAATGTCTACCAACCATTTATAGAACACATTCCCCCAAGAGAAAATTACTTATTTCCCAAATACCCTACTTAGACCAACTAACAAATCTTCCCAATGATTGGCAACAACAATGAGATTGCAACAAATATAACAAAAACCGAATACAACCAAGAATGGCAATGCGATTTAATGGCTTTCTTTGTCATGTCAATAACCAAAATAAATATGACATATCTTCAATTTTTTTTGTGTTTTTTTTTTTCTGAAGAGCAACAACTAGGGGTAGGTAAAATCTCCACAATCAAAATTATGTATGAATTTATCATTTTTGCAAACTTCATTTGAAGTGTTATTTCTATGTTTTCTAGCGAACAAATTTGTTTGAGGGGAGGCCGTATTTTTTATCAGGCAGCCATCGTACATACCTGCATAAATCTTCTTTATGTTACTGATTTTCCAGATATGCTGTTGCGTTCATAGCTATGCTATGCCTTGCTGCTTTTTTTGTCGATTTCGCCTGCTACTTTGATGACACGACACGTGTGATGTGACTATGAAAATGTCACAAAAATTGTACACAAATCAAATAACATTTGATATGTTTATGACAACAATGATGACAATTTGTTATACGGCCACACACACTCTCGCATACTGGCAATAGATATACTCCGTGACAGACAGACAGAGTGAGTGAGAGCCAAATTGAGTTGACTGTCATGCCTGATTGAGGAAGGGGATGTAATGCATCACTGATTTTTTGTTAGGTCGTTTTTTTTTTCGTTGTTCCTTGCTGTTTGTCGTTAAAGTGCCAATGGATGCAAAGATCTGAGATTTCTTTATCAATCATCGAAAGCAGCATAGGGAAATAAATTGGTGGGGGGAGAATGGGAGATGGATTTTTTTTGTAAAGGATATTAAAATCAATTTATTTTTAGAAAAGCCTATGAATATGCCTCAATGGTTTTGGTTGGATTTATTTAAAAGAAAATATTAACCCTATTTGTTTGATGGATTTAATTAATGGTTGTGCGAGTGTGTGGTGAACATCGAACGGAAATTGAACTTAAGGGCGTTGTCATGAAGAAGTCATATACAAGCATAAATGTTTAAAATAATTTTAAATTGACATATCGACAAGAGGTATGATCGATTTTTCTAAAATGAACCATTAAAATAAGCTCTCCACAGATGGAGTAATCCTATTCCGCAGACCGAATATGTTTTTCCGTTTACAACAACTCAAAATATTCACAGGATAAACCATAATTTTTATACCCTTCACCACACTGTGGTACAGGGTATTATGTCATTGTGCATATGTTTGTAACAAGCAAAAAGAATCGAGATAGACCCATAGTTCCTTTTGAGAATATGCATAGAATCACTTTCTGAGTCGATTTATGCATGTCCGTCAGTCCGTCTGTTGATGTTAAATTGTAAGCAAAGTACAGGTCTCATTTATAATCCGATTTGGATGAAATTGGGTACAGCTCATTTATTTGGCCCAAGGACGAACCCTATTGGGAAAAATCGGTTCAGATTTAGATATAGCTCCCATATATATTTGTGTCCAATTTACTGACTTTGGTCCCTGCAAATCATTCGATTTTCACGTATTTTTGCATAGCGAACTAATTAAGTCTAGAATGATGTGTGCTAAGTTTCGTGAAAGTCGGTTCAGATTTAGATATAGCTCCCATATATAGTTTCGCCCGATTTTTGGTAAATGGTGCACCAAAGTCCCTGAAAATCTTTCGATTTGCACGAATTTTGGCATAGCGTACTGAATTATGTCTAGAATGATGTGTGCTAAATTTCGTGAAAATCGGTTCAGATTTAGATATAGCTCCCATATATAGTTTCGCCCGATTTTTGGTAAATGGTGCACCAAAGTTCCTAAAAATCTTTCGATTTGCTTGAATTTTGGCATAGTTCACTAAATTATGTCTAGAAAGACATGTGCTAAGTTTTGTGAAAATCGGTTCAGATTTAGATAGAGCTCCCATATATAGTTTCGCCCGATTTTAGGTGCACCAAAGTCCCTGTAAATCTTTCGATGTGCACGAATTTTGGCATAGCGTACTGAATTGAGTCTAGAATGATGGGTGCAAAGTTTCCTGGAAATCGGTTCAGATTTATATATAAGTTCCATATATATTTTCGTCCGATTTTATGTAAATAGTGCACCAAAGTCTACATATATATTTCGATTTTGGGATAGCGTACTGAATTAAACTAGAATGATGTGTGCAAAGTTTCGTGAAAATCGGTTCAGATTTACATACACCTCTATATATATATTTCCGTCCGATTTTTATATCCTTCACCACACTGTGGTACAGGGTATTATGTCTTTGTGCATATGTTTGTAACAGGCAAAAATAATCGAGATAGACCCATGGTTCCTTTTGAGAATGTGCATAGAATCACTTTCTGAGTCGATTTATGCATGTCCGTCCGTCCGTCCGTCTGTCCGTCTGTCCATGTTAAATTGTAAACAAAATACAGGTCGCATTTATGATCCGAATTGGATGAAATTTGGTACAGCTCATTTGTTTGGCCCAAGGACGAACCCTATTGAAATTGGGAAAAATCGGTTCAGATTTAGATATAGCTCCCATATATATATTTTACCGATTTAATGTAAACGGTCCCTATATATCTTTCGATTTACACGAAATTTGGTACAGCCTTATCATTTAGGTCTAGAATGATGTCTGCCAAGTTTCATGAAAATCGGTCCAGATTTAGATATAGCCCCCATATATAGTTTCGTCCGATTTCATGTAAATGGTGCCCCAAAGTCCCTATATATATTTCGATTTGCACGAAATTTGGCACAACGTACTGAATTGAGCATAGAATGATGTCCGCCAAGTTTCGAGAAAATCGGTCCAGATTTAGATATAGCTCCCATATATAGTTTCGTCCGATTTCATGTAAATGGTGTGCCAAAGTCCCTATATATCCTTCGATTTGCACTAAATTAGGCATAACGTACTGAATTGAGCCTAGAATGATGTCTGCCAAGTTTCGAGAAAATCGGTCCAGATTTAGATATAGCTCCCATATATAGTTTCGTCCGATTTCATGTAAATTGTGCCCCAAAGTCCCTATATATCTTTCGATTTGCACGAAATTTGGTACAGCCTAATCATGTAGGTCTAGAATGATGTCTGCCAAGTTTCATGAAAATTGGTACAGATTTAGATGTAGCTCCCATATATAGTTTCGTCCGATTTCATGTAAATGGTGCCCCAAAGTCCCTATATGGGCAATATTGCCAATTTTTTAATATTCCATTTTCAAAAAATCAGCTTTTTTGTTTTTGTGGCACATCAATGATTTTTGGTACACATATAGAGAAAAATGTTCTGACTCCGAAACCGTTCGCGATCAAATTTTTGGTTGATGCGCGCAAAAGTTATCGAGGTTTTAATTTTGGGCATAAGAAAAAAATCTTAAAATTACGCCGTTTATTATATTGACCAAAAACGTTGATATATATCTTCCTCCGTAAAATAAGAATACGAATATATTATAATAATCACGATAAAGTTGCACATATTCGCGAAATATGAGAAAAATAATAAAAATGTAGGGGATTACGTCAATATTTTCATTATATTAATGACATACACACACCTAAAAATTAATTTAAAAATATCTACATAATCTAAACACCATGATGCATCAAATGATATCAAAATCACACAAGTCCGTGTAGCGGTTTCTAAATCACAGAGGCAACAAAACAATATATTCAGGAAAAATATTTGTTTTTGGTTCGAAAAAATAATGTCATCATATTTTTTTTTTTTAATTTTTTATACAAGAAAATTCAGAAAAAAATTTTGGGGTTATTCTGCTATTTTACCCGAATTTCGCCGAAAAATTGGCATATATATTAATAATCACTTTTTGTGTGTAAGTATACGCCTTGCGGATTATATCAAGACCTTTCCGATAAATCTTAGAATTCTATAAATAGGAATAAATCTTAAAATAAAATAATATTATGAAATATACATTTTAAATTGCGTGTAAATCGCGTAATTCTCAAAATCATTTGATGCGCATGCGGTTTCCAGGAATTACTGAAGTTTATCTTCCAATCCATATATATTTTGCGAAATTTCATTTGACGGCTAAGATGTGCCACACGTTACATTGAAGTACCCAAAAAAACGTAAAACGCGAATAATTTCCGAAAACTCCATATGCCATTACCGCGCATCCTATTTCGGTGTGCACCCTAAAAAAATACATCGATCTATACCGATTTCAATGTGCTCCATTAAGAACCATGGATGTGCCAGCACAATCTATTTTTGAGATAAATTGCGTACATCTCTCTTTCGGCTGAAGTTTTTAAAGTTCTCTTTTCGAAAAAGATAAAAATCCGTATGAGGTCATTTATTGAAGCGGAAATGATACACAGAAAACGCAAATAAATCCGCGATATTTTCAAAAACATTTTTTGCCAAATTTCGTGTTTTTGGAAGGTCAGTTCCCGCCGTTCTAGTAGATGGATTTTCACGAAAAAGATTTTATATCATTCGAAACGTAAAAAACCTTATTGATCGCGGGTACCCATATCATTCAGTTGACAGATCTAAAAATTTGGTCCGAAAAATAGGTTTTTTAGAAAATTGATCGCACAAAATTCGCACCTTCGGATGAGTATTACTTTGAAGCTGTGCATACCACATACACAAAATACATATCAAATTACGCAGATTCGCGACTACAATAATCCTTTAATCGATTTTTATAAATTCCTGTTTGCGTATTAAAACTAGAAGTAAAATTAAAAAAACACTCAAAATCGAGCTTCAAAATGTCAGCATCACTTAAAGGTAGATGCAGTTAAAATTTTGTAAAATGATGCAAAGGGGGTGTAGTCCCCATTTTGTTGGCTTCTAGTTTTATTTTGACACGAAGGCCGTGCAATGAGTGGCTTAGTCACAAATCGATAGAGAACATAAAAAAACTGGTTTGCCTCAACCTGTTTTTACACATTTTTTTATATTAAAGTAAACACAGCTTCCACCAAAATAAAGTTTGGAGGTCAATATCATGAACAGTTTGCAACGACAGATCAATTAACCCAAAACTATTCACTTTTTTTCATATACTTGAGTAGTTCCCGATTTATAAAGGGGTGAACCTCCGCTTCAGCTATGTTAAAAAATTGGCAATATTGCCCATATATATTTCGATTTGCACGAAATTTGGCACAACGTACTGAATTGAGCCTAGAATGATGTCCGCCAAGTTTCGAGAAAATCGGTCCAGATTTAGATATAGCTCCCATATATAGTTTCGTCCGATTTCATGTAAATGGTGTGCCAAAAGTCCCTATATATCCTTCGATTTGCACTAAATTAGGCATAACGTACTGAATTGAGCCTAGAATGATGTCTGCCAAGTTTCGAGAAAATCGGTCCAGATTTAGATATAGCTCCCATATATAGTTTTGTCCGACTTCATGTAAATGGTGCACCAAAGTCCCTATATATCCTTCGATTTGCACGAAATATGGCATAATATTCTGAATTAAGCCTAGAACGACGTGTGTAAAATTTCCTGAAAATCGGTACAGATTTATATATATATATATATATTCGTCTGATTTTATGTAAATGGTGCACCAGAGTCCCTATATATCCTTAGATTTTCACGAAATTTGGATTTATAAGTAAATGAAGATATCGGTTTAGATTTCGATATTTTGCTTTAAATTTATTTACATAATTTCCCATTGTAAGAAGCAACTCTATATCTGACCAAAATTTAGTATAGGTTGCGGAATGAAATGTTTAATTTAATGTTAATGATCATTCAAAAATGCGACGTCCGTTAGGATCCCATCTGTTGAATATACCCTTAGTGGTGAAGGGTATCATATAGTCGGCCCCGTCCGACTTTACTACTTTCTTTACTGGTAAGTAAATTGTGCACTAAAGATCCATAGCTAGGCCGATTGACACAACGTACTGAAGTTAATATAAAATAATCTCTGATAAGTTTATTTGAAATCGGTTCATATATAATTTCGACTTATTCATGTTAATTGTACACCAAATAATCAATGAGTGTCTGATTGAGATTAAACTATAAACAGTGCAGCATACCGAATAGTGTGTGTCAAGTTTGCTTTAAATCGGGTTACAAAATTTAGCATAAGTTGCAGAATGACATGTGTAGGGATTGATGCTAGTCGGTTAAGATGTAGATAAAGATCACATATTTAAGTTCGTTTAATTTCATGTTAATTTTCCTTCGAAAAATCGACGTCTTTTAGGATACATATGTAGAATATACCCAAAGTGTTGAAGGGTATCATATAGTCGGCCCAGACCGACTTTACTACTTTCCTTACTGGTTTATATTATTTATCAGAATAAAATTCTATGTTGGTAGAATTAACGGCCACTCTTTCGATGTTTGATATTGAAAATAGAATATATTTGTAAACGTTATGATATAGCTCCCATTTAAAGGTTCTACCAAATATACATTATTTAATATTTAATTAGATATTTTGGGTTCTCAGTTGATAGCAAATATTCTTACCAAGAATAATAAATATTGGTCCAATTTTTAGGTTAGCCGCCATATTACAGCACTTCTCAAATTTCGATATTTTGGGACTGTGGATACGTTATTTAAAATGTATTGACTGTCGTTTAAGATCTTGAATTCGCATTCTGAGAAAATCACCATATCAAAGGTCATCAATATCACCCAACTAACGATACCCGCCACTACTGAATTATTGGGATTTTGGACACATTTTTTCAACCGAATTGTCTCTAATTCTTTATGTTGTTTTCTCATTGGAAGTCAAATCGTCCTACTAAAAATTGTAAATATAAGTCGATATTTGAGTATAACGCCCATGTAAATACCCATCCCATTTATAGTTATTTCTATAGTCCTAGGTGCATTTTTAGTTATTATGTGACTGTCATTTGGAATTCCTTATGTGTAAACAAATTCTTCACATAATGTCGTGTCATGCGTAATTTTCAGTATGTTCAATGACCTAGCCTAATTTTTTTAACCTGAGTGTCTGTATCTCGGCCTTTTGGTTTCTACTGACAGCAATTTACGTTAGTTTGCCCCTCAATATTAGGTATTTTGAATGTCCACATCGTGATAGAGGGTATAACAAGCACGTTCTGGCTGAACTATATGACGTTTTTACTAGCTTATTATAAAAACTGATGTATCCACGTCCATAGACCAGCTCCTAGAATGGAGTCTATTAAATTTGGCATGAAAACATTGATGATCGTATATGGATCGTTTAGATGGGATTACCTTAGTATGTGTTCCTACTATACGCAGAGCATTAGAAATAATACTAAATACAGTCAAAAATCAGAACATGGTGATGGTGTTATTAAGCACTTGGCTTCAACAAATCCCTGAGAAATCGAGCGTGAAATTATGGGTCTTTACATTAAATCGGACAAACATATATATGTGAGTTATATCTAAATCTGTACCGGTTTCAACGAAACTTCGCACACATCATTATAGACTTAATACGGTATGGTATTTTAAAAATAATTTCAATTGGAAAAACTTTGAGAGTTAGCCCATCATTTATATAAAATGAGTTGAACATATATATGGGAGATATATCTGAATCTGAGCCGATTTTAACGAAACTTAGCAGAGATCATTCTAGACTCTTTTTGATATACTATACACCTTTTTTGTAAATCGCAAGATATATAAGGACATTGGCGCCCCATTTACATAAAATCGGACGAACATATATATGGGATCAATATCTAACGGACCATCCGATTTGAACCAAATATCGAAAATGGGAATCATTGGTCCACTTCACAAATGGTCAACATTTTCAATATGTATAAATCAAATATCAGGCGAATATAATATCCAATTTGAAACAAACTTTGTACAACCTATTTTCTTTACGAAGCTTAGATCAAGTTCGAAGGTGGGGCCCGTCTGCCCTCTCATTCTGGTACCTCACCCGCAAAGGTCAATATTTTATAAACTTGTAGATTTATTTGAAGCTAATTGAATAAACAATTTGACCAGCAATAAATCCGAAACCTCTTTGATAAAGCTAATAATAAAACCTGTGTGTAATTCAGAAGACATGCGTATATAGGGTATAGGGTATATTTCTGTCGGCGACACCGACTGACACTTTTTACTTATTATTGAGCATTTTCCTATTGCAGTTTATAAGGGTAATTTCTTCCATATACTTCTTCTGAGTAATGCCTCCTTTTCAGTTAAATATCACTTTGTGACTTCTTCTTTGTGGTATCTTTATGTATAAGGTGTCTAATTCATAGAACATCGACTTGATGGACATTATTTGTTTGAAGGCTTCATTGTGAGTTTTTTTCTGTGGAATATCTCCTATTGAGAACTTACTATATAAGATCATATTTGTTAGGAAACCACCTAGAAAGCCTCTTCATTAGAAGACCTGCTTGTACTTCGTATGTCCTTAAGATGCAAAACATACGAGATAGATCCATAGTTAATTTTGAGGATAGGCATATACTCACTTTCTGAGTCGATTTATGTACGCCTGTCCTTCTTTCCATTTATTATTTATACAGCTCGCTTTTATGATCCGAATAGAATGAAATTTTGCACAGCTGTTTTATTTGGCCCAAAACTGGCCCTTTTGAAATCGGTTCAAATTTAGATATAGCTCCCATATATATTTTCGTCCGATTTTATGAAAATGTCACTACAAATACCCATCGCTTGTGCGATTAAGACAAAATTATGAGCAGGGTATCGAAGTAACTGTGTGTTAAGTTTTGCTAATATGGATTCAGATTTAGACGAATATGTATATTCGTATGCGTCCATGCTAATTCTACATCAAATACCCAAAAAATGTCCAATTGGCATGGAATTTGGAACAACAGGCTTCGCGAATAACGGTCTCACGTTTTTCGACCGATTTAAGTTCAGATTTGTATATAGCTATCGTATATAATTTATAATATAATATGAAAGGCCCATAGAATTTCTTAGAAATGTTCTTATTAATAAGATATTCCTCTTTAGCGAAAACTTTGTCATAATAAGGTCATCTTCTGCAATCTTCCCCCCAATCTCCTTTAGAAAATCATCTTCTGAGTCCCTTTATTATAAAAAACCCTATAATGAGATTATCATCTATCAATGCCTATTTCTATAAAAGACCTACTGCTGGAATTTTGTTAATTAGTATTCTTCTCTATATATTGCTAAATGTAATTTTATACTTCTACGTGTACTGAATTTATTGAAACACTTGGAATAACCTAACCTCCAAATATGCAATCTAAATTTAAACACTTTACAATTATTTATTTTAAAAGTGCAAATTAAAATTTAATAACTTCCTTTTAACATTTATTGCGCCAAACCCACTCAAAGCCATTAAAAATAATGTTTCCTGGCCCAAGAAGAAAAAACTCACAAAACAAGCAATAACACAACTCTTAAATTAAGTAAAGAGCAAAAGAAATCTAAAGGGGTTACTATTGAAAAATATGGCCTCATTAATAAGATAAATTTACACTATTTCTATTTTTTTCTAACTTCCTACTACCCATCATACCCTTAGCTAAAAAGGCATTTCAAACTCCAAACCACAAGTCAGCAATGTAAGTATTTCCAGCACCAGGCAGCAGCAGCAGGACATTTGTTTATGTCGATATTGGTCTTAGACATAAATCTATTGAAGCACAAAAAATACAACAAAAATAAGAGGTCACACCATGATGGTGGCAATTGCAACAAATGTTCGGCTGGAGATGTGGGAGTAACGGAAAAAAGAGCTCATATAAACATATCTAAAATGTGTAGAGGAAAAAACAACAAAATGTTCCAACATAGATTCTAAAATTTATTTGTTCATATTTAGTCGTTATCTTTTTTATTTTTGGCCTCCATTGACCCACTTCCGCTTTTTTTGGGGTGAAAATAAAATAGCATTATAAATATTTAATAACAATGAAATATTTGTTACGATTTTGCTGCTATCTTTTATGCGCCTTTCTAATTTCCTATTAAATAAAATCATTTAGAAAAAAACCGACATTCAATAGCCTAATGTTTGGGGCGGGGGTGGGTCATTTGAGAATTATACACGTTTAAAGACTACCAAATGGCATCCTTTCGTTCCTTTCTTTGGAAATAGTAAAAAACATTTAATTGATTTAGGTTCTATCCTGAAATGTTTTTTTGGTCCCATCCTAAATATTATTTTGAAAATTCCACTCTCTTGGTCAAGTGTGTAAAAGAGCGGAAATTGTTAAAAAAGTGTGAATGGAAAGTTTTTGGTATAAAAGTAAGTAAGCATGTGGTTGGAAATGTGTTAAATACGAGGAAGGTGCAAAAATTTGTAAGAATTTTTTCTGCACGGAATATGTCCTTTTGTTATTCGGAAATACAGAAATTCCGATTGTGGATTTTAGGTTTACCCACAAAAGTCTTGTCCTTTTTTATACCCTCCACCATAGTATGGAGGGTATATTAATTTTGTTTTTCCGTTTGTAACTCATCGAAATAATCATTTCCGACCCTATAAAGTATATATATTCTTGATCAGCATAAAATTCTATGACGATATAGCCATGTCAGTTTGTCTGTCTGTCTGTCCGTCTGTCTGTTGTAATCACTCTAGCGTCTAAACGAATGGCGTCTAAACGATAGATCGCCAAAATTTTGCATGGAGTCGTCTTTTGTCTGCAGGCAGGTCAAGTTCGAAGATGGGATATATAGGTCCACGTTTAGGCATAGCTCCCATATAAGGGTACCCTCCAAATTTCGGTATTTTGGGGTTCTTGAGCGCGTTTTTCAACCGAATTCGCTGAAATTTGGTACGTTGGGTTCTTATTGGGTACCACATATCTCCACTAAAAATTATAGATACAGGTCCATTTTTTCTGGTAGCCCCCATATAACGGTACCTCCTAATTTTCAGTATTTTGGGGGTTTTGTTCGTATTTTTTCGCCGAATCAGCTGTAATTTAATATTTTGAGTTCTTAATAGGTACCACATCTCCCCACAAAAAATTATGAATATAGGTCAATTTTTTTGGATAACCCCCATATAAGGATACCCCCAATTTTCGGTATTGTGGGTGTCCATGTTAAATTGTAAACAAAGTACAGGTCGCATTTATTATCCGATTTGGATGAAATTTGGCACAGTTCACTTATTTTTCCCAAGGACGAACTCTATTGAAATTGGGAAAAATCGGTTCAGATTTAGATATAGCTCTCATATATATTTTCTTCCGATTTGAGGTAATGGGGCACCAAAATCCCTATATATGTTTCGATTTGCACGAAATTCGGCATAGCGTACTGAATTAATTCCAAAATAATGTGTGCCAATTTTCGAGAAAATCGGTTCAACTCCCATATATAGTTTCGTCCGATTTAGGGTAAAGGGTGCACCAAAGTGCCTATATATCTTTAGATTTGCGCGCAATTTGGCATAGAGTACTGAATATAGACTAGAAAGATGTGTGTTAAGTTTCTTTAAAATCAGTCCAGATTTAGATATAGCTCCCATATATATATATATATATTCGTCTGATTTAATGAAAATGGTGTACCAAAGACCCCATATACCTTTCGATTTGCACGAAATTTGGCATAGCATAATGAA